>NC_133120.1:144549155-144852329 GCF_033568475.1 Henckelia pumila
CATGGTAACTTTTTAATTAATGACGTATTACTCATTGATAACTTATGTTATAATCTGATCAGCATCAGTCAACTATGTGACAATGGTTATATTGTTGAATTTCTTAAACATTCTTGCATGATAAAATCTAGCAATGGCGATATTATGCTAACCGGACTAAGAGAACAAAACACGTATAGGCTGAATTGGCAAAGTAAACAACCGGTAGCTCCTACTTGTTTTGTTGCTCAGAATGATAAGCAGTGGTTATGGCATAAACGGCTCAACCATTTAAATTTCAAGTCCATTAAGCATCTGAGTAAACATGAGTTGGTTCTTGGCTTGCTCAAAGGTGATTTTAAAATAGATAGAGTTTGCCCCGCTTGTCAGCAGGGCAAACAGGTGAGAGCCTCTTTAAAAACAAAGGATGCTCATCTTCTTCCAAATTCTTGGATCTGTTACATATGGATCTGTTTGGTCCTATACCGATCAGGAGCTTAGGAGGAATGAGATATACCTTAGTGATTATGGATGATTACTCTCGGTTTAGTTGGGTAATTTTCTTATCATCCAAAGCTCAAACTGCTACTCACCTGATAAAAATTTTCAAACATATGCAAAATGAGAAACATACTGGGATAGACAGGATCAGGAGTGATAGAGGCACTGAGTTTTTTAAAAAAAACCCTTGAATCCTATCTAGATGACCAAGGCATCAAGCATGAGTTATCTGCTACTCGGACCCCACAGCAAAACGAGGTTGCTGAACGAAGAAATCGAACTCTTAAGGAGGCAGCCAGAACTATGATGGCTGATTCCAATGTATCTCAAAGACTCTGGGCAGAAGCAATTAACACAGCATGTTACACTCAAAACAGATATATGATTAACAAGAGACACAACAAAACACCATATGAGATCTGGAATGGCACAAAACCTGATGTCTCGTATTTTAAAGTATTTGGTTGTGTTTGTTATATTCATGATAATGAAAAACATCGCCTGACAGCTTTTGATGAAAAAGCAGATGAAGGCATATTTGTTGGATTTTCCTCAGTCAGCCGAGCTTACAGAGTGTTCAATAAAAGATCACTGACTATAGAGGAATCCATTCATGTTATTTTTTATGAAACTACTGTATGTGTAGAAAAGTTTCAAACTGACATTCAAGATTTAGCCAGCAGGCTGAAGTCAACCGTTCTACAGGATGAAAGTGATTGTGATGATCCTCCTAACACAAGAAATGAGCAAGTAGAAGAGATTATTCAACCCAATGAAGGAGGAGTAGATCACATCAATGACGAACAGATAATCGAAGTGGGTGCTATTGAACCTAACAACGCAATCAGGGATGAGGAAGACACTCAAACAGGCGCAAATCCTCTCAGACCAAATCTTCGGTGAAATAAAAATCATCCACCTGATCTGGTCATCGATAACCCTACTGCACCTATTCGTACACATAATCAACTGAATGTTGAGTTATTGCATGCAGCTTTCATTTCATAGCTAGAGCCCAAACACATAGATGAAGCATTACAAGATGCTAGCTGGATTGAAGCAATGCAAGAAGAACTAAATCAATTCACTAGAAACAAAGTGTGGAATCTAGTCCCTCGACCAACAAATCAAAACATCATAGGCACCCGATGGGTGTTTCACAACAAATTGAATGAGGATGGGACAGTGGTAAGAAATAAAGCCCGACTGGTTGCTCAAGGATTCAGACAAGAGGAAGGCATTGACTTTGACGAATCATTCGCTCCAATAGCAAGGCTTGAGGCTATTAGAATATTCCTTGCCTATGCTGCTTACAAAAACTTCAAAGTATATCAAATGGATGTCAAGTCAGCTTTTCTCAATGGTCTACTTCAAGAAGAAGTATATGTTGAACAAATACCAGTTTTTATCAACTCTTTAAGTCCTAATTTTGTTTTTAAGCTTGACAAAGCTCTTTATGGCTTAAAACAAGCACCGCGTGCATGGTATGATACGTTATCACAATTCCTATTAGATCATGCCTTTACTATAGGAACAGTCGATAAGACTCTTTTTAAGTTTGTTAAAGGTGATCACATTTTACTCGTTTAAATATATGTAGATAATATTATATTTGGATCAACTAATCCTTGTCTATGCGAGAAATTTTCTAAGATAATGCAGGAACAGTTTGAAATGAGCATGATGGGAGAATTAAATTTCTTCCTCGGACTATAAGTCAAGCAGCTGGATAATGGCATCTTCATAAATCAAACTAAGTACACCAAAGAACTTATCAAGAAGTGTGGTATGGAGAATTGTTCTGCCATTTCTACCCCTATGAGTGCTTCTATTAAACTTGACAAAGATGAAGCAGGAGCACCAGTTGAGATGCTTATTTTGCAGGTTGCAAGATTGACAGAAAAAGCACTAGCGGATCGTGTCAATTTTTGGGAGATAGACTTATTTCTTGGTTCAGTAAGAATCAAACATCAATTGCCACCTCTACTGCTGAAGCAGAATATCTTGCAGCTGGCAGTTGCTGTGCTCAAATACTGTGGATACAACAACACTTAGGGACTATGGAATCCAGTCAAATGAAGCTCCCATATTTTGTGACAACACGAGTGCTATTGCAATCACTCAAAATCCAGTGATGCATTCCAGAACCAAGCACATTGATGTGCGCCATAATTTCATTCGTGAACACGTCCTCAAAAAGGAGATTCAAATGATCTACGTATCTACTGACCAGCAGGCAGCAGACATTTTCACCAAGCCATTGCTGGACGATAAGTTTTCCTATTTTCGCAATATTCTTGGTTTAATTGATTTAAATTAAGGCAAGCATAAGTTTAGGGGGAATAATCATTTATTTTTTTTAAAGCACAAAATACTTTCATTACATGGAGTGCTTAACCGTAACCCCTAATGAGTCTGAAGTCAGCATGAGCCGCAGAAATTCTGCTTCTCATTTCATGACTCCACTCTATTATCCAGACGGAGAGCGAGCCTTGACCATTGCAGACGTCATCCTCGAAACAGATGTTCTGCGTCTCGTCTCTTTCTGCCAACAGCATCATGAGCCGAATAGCAGATGGCCTTAGCACCACACCAGTGCTCTGGGTTCGCAAGCAACACTTGCACCACAGCAACCCTGCAGCAAAGCACGGCCTAAGAGGCACAACACCTGAACGATGTTGACGACGAATGGCTTCCATCATATACCACACGCTCATGCCGCTTTCCACAACTCTACTTCTGTAGATGAACTTTCGTCTTTCGAAATCGGACTCATCCATTTTTTTTTGTTGTTATCGTTTCAACTAAGCTATGATCTATCTACTTGTTTACATCACAGTATTTATAGGCGAAGAATACCAAAGGCCAAAGGTCATGAATGCCAACAGTTACCTACTGATCTATCTTCGAGAAAATCCGAAAGAGATACTTGCTCAGACTGTTGATAAGCATACTTTATCGATATTTGTGCACTCTTGCATTTATTTAAAAGCTCAAAATAGTTATTATTTGCAAACAGTGATTTGTCTTCATTAATATCTGTTTTTCTTCTCGATGATATCTCGTTTAATGTGTGATGTGACGTAACTTTATTGATTAATAAAAGCATATATGCGCAAAATAGATTTGTTTATTTCAGGAAAAAAAAAAGGAAATATCACATAAGGGCCCTAAAGGCTTCAAGAGCCCTACCGATCTTCTTTTCCACCTCACTTTTCCAAGAGAGCATGAAGAACGTAAGCTCCCTGGTAGGAGAGCGAACGTAGCCAAGATCATCCGACCGGATGCGCTCCAGTCCTTCTAGCTTTTTGTAGAGCAAGAGGAGCAACAGTCCCTCTGGACTGAAAACCAACATCGAGTCAGACGACCCCAGCTTGTCTTCATATTGCCACACAAGTGCAGCATAGTCTCTCTCAGAATCATGAGGATGGCCAGTTGAGAGAAACAGATGCAACTCTTCAATTGTCTCCATTTCTTCAACTACCTGTAAGAACACAGCATCTTCGTGCTATCGAGACCTTACTCTCGTCAGAGCAGCGGCGAATGCTTCTGCCAAATCACCTCCTGGACCCGGCATATTGTTTTCTATTTTATTAAATGATTTATTATTATTACACGACTTATATATTCACTTCATATTTATAGGGATAAAAAGAGAAGGTGAAACGTCGGGTGATATCAATCGTCTACTGAATGGATCACGCATTAAATCATTACTTTGGTAATCGACGGTGTGTCCAAGACTTCACATGTCATGATGTCAGACGTTCAAGAATGATTACAGTCATTGGAATTCGACTCCAACTGCCTTATATTATATTTTATTATATTATATTAATTGTACTTACTTTATTTTACCGCGTATCTTTCACTCTCTCTCTCTTTCAAAATTCAAAATTTAAAGTGACGTGGCACCATATTTACTGATCATTTCAGACGTCTCTCACAATTTGTCTTGCAAATTGAACTCATATTCATTTTTTTCTTCTGCATTCTTCACAAACTATTGATAAAATACTTTGTTTCAGAAAAACTCAAGAATGTCTATCCAAAAGACTTGTCTAGCTATTAATTTCGATGAAGTTCATTCCATCCAGAATGCGGAAATTTCAGCCATGTTCAACATGATTGAAGCTTCAGGACTTCGCAAATTTCTTAGCTCTGGATCAACGGTCAACTATGATCTGGTCAAGGAATTCTTTGAATCCACCCAACTACATCATGGAAGCATCATATGCATCATCAGAGGATGGAAGATCGAGTTCAATCAACGTTTCTTCGGCGACATTTTCAACTTGCCCACAACCGGTTTGATGAAATGCGCAGTCTTACCTGACGGAAATGCAACTCACTGGGCAGCTCAATTCATACTTGATGGCTCACCCATTAAGGTCAATGGCCTAAAACAAAGCTTGAAGCCAGCATACCGACTATTGGCTAACATAGTCGCAAAAACTCTTTTAGCCAAGGCTGGCTCCTACGACAAGATCACTCTCAAAAAGCTTCAGTACATGGCCTCTATTGCCTCCCAGTTGAACTTCAACCGGTCTTCGATTCTCTACTCTACTTTATGTGAAATGATTAGAGGCAAAGGACAATCGGAAGGTTTTGCACTACAGATATTTTATCTACTTGCAGCCCTAGATGTTGACTCCTCAGACTATGAAGTCCTTCATGCAGCCAAATGGTTAAATGCAATCACAATCCCTCTGTTCTTAAACAAGAATCAGGTGACTTCTGGCCTGCTCAGGACTATCAAACGAGAAATTGGGGCAGAGCAACAAATTGCCAAAAGCATTGCAGCTACCCAAGTCAAGCGTGCTCGACCGATCAAACCACCTATTCAAGTGGACTCTGATCTGGAGGATGATGTTAGTGACAATGCTCCCTTAGTTCAAGTATTCGCTCACCCCTCTCCATCCCAAAAGACAAAAATGGCTCCCAAGCTATCTCACCTGAAACCAAAGAGGATCAAGTTGCTATCTACAGTTCACACCCCCAATGTCTCAACTGACCACAGCAACCACTGAAGTCTCAATATCCGAAACACTATCTACTCACCCAATCCAAATTCCCCAAATAACTTCCGAACCAACTTACATCACCATTGTTACCACATTACCCATTTCTCTGCCATCACCGACTTCATCAGTTGATATTGTTGCCTTCATCAGTCAGCAAATCTTGAGAACACAAGAGTTGGTTGTGAAGACCCAGGTTCCTCCACCAAAAGGAATCACTATCCAGGAACCCTCGTTCTCTGTACTGACCACAACTTCAACCGACCCTCAGGGAAAAGGCAAAGCACCTCTCATCCAATTTCAAAAAGCCCAATCGGTAGGGAAATGGAGGTTCTTATCATTATTTTTAACATTCTCCGGGCTGTGTGGTTCAAACTACAGGAATTTGATGAATGGGTAAACTATCGTCTGAATGCTCCAATGCTTCAAACTACAGAATAAATTGGAGTACCTTTCCAAATTGGAAGACAAGATGTTCATTCTCACTGCCACATCAAATCTTGAAACAGCACTCGGCAGATATAACTTGGTGCACGTTCAGCTCCGTGATAGTCTCGCCCGACATATTCTTGCCAAAAGAAAAGAGAACTATCAGCCGATGAGAAAAACTGCCAAAGATGACACTGAAGTCATCTTACGTCTTAAGCAGTCAGTTGATGTCACTGACACCTTTTTACGAGAATATCGGCTCAAATGCTCCATCCCACTACCGGACGACAAATACATACAGGCATATAACAACGAAGTTCTGGCCATGATCCCTCTTATAGACTCTCATGATAACTTGGAAACATTTGACTTCATATTTTCAGCAGAGGAACGGGAATTTATTGCGGCACAAGACAAATGTCCCTTGACATATTTTCCGTTTGCTTCCTCATCAGCCGCTGGACCTATGTCAAGTGCTGATCTCATCACAAACACTCAATTGACTGACCCGATCACAACAGTTACTGGTGATAATCTTCCTGAGATCCCACTCACATCAGTCTCAGATGTTATGCAATCAATTTTTGATAATGAACAACCAATATCTCCTCTTCTGGAGATCTATTCTAAAGACTCTCCTCAATCGACGACTGACGGCTCGCAGCCCTCCAGTCCAACTCACCAAACAGATCAGGTGATTGGAATCGATGTCCGTTCATCTATCGAGACCACCACAGTCTCGCCTCCAAAAGAACAAACTGCCACACGTGCTTCAATTTCAGTTCCTGACTCCGAACCAGCGAATAATGCTTTGGAACGCATTGTAGAAGATCTTCGCGAGACCACACAGCGACTCAGCAATCGCATACAAGGACAAGAAGCTGGCATTGACAACACAAGATCAGCGATTATGTCTCGTCTTAACAGTTTGTCTTCTGAACTCGGAAGATGCGTCACTGAACTGGCAAACTACAAAGAACGCAATCTTCGAGCTATGGGTACTATTGCCGAACAGGTCTCTCAAACTGTTCGCCGTACAAATGAGCATACTTCAACGCAAATCTCAGTTCTTCAGGCTGATTTAATCGCTCATATTGACTTCCATATTGACACTTTTCAAACCACCGTCGGTGCTCAACTAGGAGAGATCATCTCTCATCTCACCCGTAGTGATGTCAAAAAGGGGGAAGTATCCAGAAAATCAGTTTACACCTCTTCACAGAGAATGCAAAGGAAGTAAGGTACATTTTATGTACATGTTATTTACTTAACGCAATGTAGGTGTAATAAATTTTCACTGCTACTTATCAATGATTGCTTATAACACTAATTGTTCAATGCAATTCATCTTCGCAATGAATTCATTTCGTCTACTAACTTCTTTAAATAATTTTTGGGGCCTAGGTTTTGTCATCACCAAAAAGAGGGAAATTGTTGAATCCTGACTTTTGATGATAATAAAACAATACTTTGTTGTTTAGTCGGCCGCCAGTTATTTGTATAAGCAGCTACGTCAACCGAACAAAGACATATCTACCGACGACAGCCAAAGCATGCAAAGCAGCTACGTCAACCGAACAAAGACATATCTACCGACGTCAGCTCAAGCTTATCAACCAACGAAAGATGCAAAATAGTTGTATGTCAAACATATCTACCGATTGAAATATCTACCAAACTTCAAATACAAAAAGTTATACGCTAAAGTTTGAAGTTACAGTTTCTCAGATCTCAAAAAGTGACAAGACAACTGAAAAGAAAAAGGATGAATCATTTAAGGATTTGTCTGATAAAGTGAGAAAGCCTTAAATAGCATTGAATGTGAGCGACACATTGAATAGACAATTAAAGGCGCTCCCAGTACGAAATATTTAGAAAGCTTTATCAGCAGGGAAATCCTACTGTTGGACAAAGAAGAAATACGTTGAAAACAAAGGCTATATATATCAAAGCCTCTCTAGACAAAAGAAGAGACAGAACACAACAAAACACAACAACGCTTATTGAGAATCTGTCTATCTGAGCTCTCGAACCCATCTTGAATACTCAACCGCTCAAAGAGAAAACCCTTAGCTTTAAACAGCCTTATCCGATCTTCGAAGAGATCCTTTTCAAGGGTTGCTCAAATCCAGATATCGTTTGAAAGACGCTACCTGATACAAGGATTTGAGAAGTCTTAAGTCCTCGAGAGACTAAGAAAATCATCATCACCATCTGAAGAAAAGTTTGATAAGAGCTTTAAATCTTATCACTGTGAATCTAGGAGTTCCATATTAGGCATTGGATAAGTCCTAACTTGGATCGGGTGTATTGAAAGATGTTGTAATAACCAAAGTCTTCTAGTGAATCCTTCCGAGGTGGAAGAATGGCTGACGTAGGAGATTGAGCTCTGAACATCTAAGAAACATATTTGTGTCTACTTACGTTATTGCATTGCATCATTGCATGGATATCATCTAGCATGCTGAGAGCCTTTTCCGCACTAATCATAGTTGCTCTTATATTTCTAGCAGGCTAAAAGAAAACCGGTCGAGTGAACTAACATTTACTCAACCATATTGCATTAGATTTTAAAGACTATCAATATTGTGTATTCCCCCCCCCCCCCTCTACACACTATATCGATCCCCAACAAAAGTCATGCTCAGTACCGGCGCCACATGAGTGCAGCCACTGCACGGATCAACCTCTGGGTGCAACCACACTCGTCTAGTACACCAGAGTAGTCAGACATACATGTCCCCGCCGTCATGGTACTCTCAGTGACAGACTATCGAGTATAGAGCTGAGCGGCTCTATAATCAGGTATAACAAGGTATAGGCTCAACATGTATGTGCACATGATATATGAATATAGAAAGCGATAAAACATACATCATGCCACATAATAATGCCAAATAAATGCAACATATAAACATGTATACTCTCTGACAATCTCAGTCAATGTGTACGTACACGTTGAGCCTATACCTTGTTATACCTAATTATAGAGCCGCTCATCTCTATACTCGATAGTCTGTCACTAAGAGTACCGCGACGGTGGGGACATGTATGTCTGACTACTCTGGTGTACTAGACGAGTGTGGTTGCACCCAAAGGTTGATCCGTGCGGTGGTAGCACTCATGTGGTGCCGGTACTGAGCATGACTTTCCAGATGACCCTTTACCAGTCATCATGTTGCATGCATCATATATATACGTTTACTTATGTTTATGTACTGGGTGTTATTGCTCACGACCTAGTTGTTATCTTGGACACCCTATTCCACGGGGCAGGTTACAGGATGGACGGAGCCGGTAGCTTGAGGCAGGACTAGGGAGCCGGAGCTTTTCAGGGGATTTTATAAAGCAGGATTTGTTTAGCTGTATAAATGTTTTAGACAGTTTTATTTTAAGTTTTTTGATATGGTTGTATTACTACAGTAATAAGTATGGATATGTTTTACTAAGCTGATATGTAAATTATGGATTATGTTTTCGCACGTTTTACTCTGTTAAGCATTTTTGCTTTATTAAGTTTAATGCATGCTATTAGTTGCCAGTTAGTAGGTGATTCTTTGCAGGGTCACTAGATAGAGCATGGAGGCTGTGTAGCTCTAGGAGGAGACGTGGCTTCCGCCATCGGCTCTGATACAAAGTTAGAAAAACAAAGAAGATGATAATTTCGAGAGTCTGTTAAGATATTTCATTTCATCTTGAACAAAATAATTACAATCATTCATATATATAGACACTTATTATCAATGGACTATTGAAAGTTGTTTAAGAATCTGTTAAGGAGTTGTAACAAAATTAACAAACAAATATTCCTTTCTAAAAAACAAAAATCTGTCCGCTAGATGTTGTTAAGTTGTGCACCCGATTTATTGTATTGGACTCTTGAATTCATGGACTTATCTTCATGGGATGTATCTACAATTTGTCTTCATGCGCTGCAGCTATATTTCTTTTTGGACTTAAGTTGATTATTATTAACTCTTTTATCTATGGTAAGGTCTAGAAACATGGTTGATGAAAGTGTCAATCTTCATGTTAGTGAAAGAGTCATGCATTCTCCGCAGCTGCTGCTATATATGAAGGTTGACATGACTCAAAAATGTCATGTTTTATTATTCTTGGTGTCAAGTCATGATTCTATTTAGAATAAAGGATGTTATGGCCCATAAAATTCTCAACATTGTCATTCATTATTTAGTTTTAATGGTACTCGCATTTTGTTTAAGCAGTCAAGTTTGCAAGTCCCCTCATAGAGTGTCTTAAAAAAAATTTAAAGTGTGTGTTTAAACAAGATTTTTATAAAATGTTTTTAAAGAACAATTGAGAGGTATTTTTAGATGTTTTTAAATGAAAGATAACGATGAAAATCAAAACACATTATTTTTGTAATGTAAAAATATTTTTATAAATAGTTGTCCAAATACAAATTTATTCTTAAAATAATTTTTAAAATATTTTATTTAAAAATATGTTTTATAAAAATATTTTATAAGTAATTGTCCTGCCTAAATATCAAGAAGAAACGTGTGTGCTTTGCAGTCAAACTATGCAATATATGTGTTTTTATTTACATATTTCTGATTATGATTTATTCAACAACATATTTGATGTCACGAGAACGGAATCTTACTTCCCTGTTTTCGGTTTCTTATGAAGGTGTTCATTGAAAATCTGTGAATTATGATAAACGGGTGCTTTAATTTGGCCTGAATGTGGTTGGCAGCCTGTCACGCCCCGAGATCGAGTCGTGCCACCGGCGTTATTTCAAACTCACACAAATTATAAAACAACAAGCCTCGTAGTACAGTATATACCAAACTAGTCTTTTCTCATAAATAAAATTCCAAAACATCATCTTTACAACTTGATAATCCAAAAACTCTTAATAACTGCGGAAGCATCTAATAAACTTAAATAACAAAAATGCTAAGTTGAAAAATATCCCAGAACAAGGAATAACATAATCAAAATAACATTCTTCCTATCACCATCCCCAAAACTGATCTTGCTCTCGATTCTCTAACTCATCAACTTCATTATCTGGAAGGGAAAAAGTAAGAGGTGAGTGTTTTGGGAAATACTCAGTAAGTGGGAGCCGATCGATCATACCAAAAATATATGCATATATATTCATTTGAAAAACTCTTGCTTGAATATAAGCATATCATATCTCAAATCATAAACCATTGCATATCATGTCTCAACATAGCATAGCATGAACATTCATAACATAATCGACATGACATGACATAACATAACTTTTGGTCAGACACTGAAATTCATCTCATTATTCATGGCTAACAGATCAGTCACATATATGTAATCCCTGTAAGGAGTGAGGTCATGGAACTTTTATTTTTACCCACTACATCAGGGCCATAACATAACATGATTCGAAATTTTCCTTTGCACTGTTAATTCGAGTCATAACAATGCCAACACATACTTTTAACAAAGTTTCATCACAAATAACAATTACATATCAAGATTCCAAAGATTATCATGAACGATCGAAATTTTAAATCATAAATAATACTTTAAAACAAAAGCCCACTTATAGAATATGTTCGTGCAAAAATAATAATTTGCGTAGGAGAAGCTTTCGGCCAAAAATTCAGAAGAAAACTCTCAAAAATCCTTGCAAATCCTAGAGTAGCTCCACGTGAGAATATGGAAAAAGTGGACAATTTCGAAAAGAATTCAGAAAGAACTTTCGATAGATCTTATTCCCTTGGACAATCAGAGTTCTCATATACTTGATCTTATTCCTCTCTAACGAAGCTTCTCGCACAAATTGGGACACTTGATTTAGAAAAGAAAGAGAGTGGACCGAGTGATGACTTTATGTGGTAGCCTAATTCACGAAACAAATGAAGAAAAATTGGCAGCCTTCATGCAGAACATGGGCAGAATTTTTGTAGTTTTCTGCTCACTTCGGAAATATGGAGGAAAACAGGAAATTTTGTGTGATTTTTGATTAAGCCATGAACCTCTATTTATAGGCACTCAGGAGAAGTCATGATTGTGAGAACCTAGATTCTAATCATCTAATCAAGAAATAGTCATTCAATCGATTCTAAAAGTCAAGGCGGAATAAGTAATAAATTTGTTTTAAACAACATGCCCGGACCCCCGTGCACACCTCCGTGCACGGGTCCGTGCATTAACCTGAAGGGTACATGGACCCCGAACCACCTCCGTGTCTCGGTCAGTGCGAAATCAATACACTAAAAAACCCGATTCTCTGCCTCATCACACGGACCCACACCCGGAGGTTGCATGGAGTCCGTGCATGAACAAAACTACAAACTCCAAAAATGTGAAGGTACACGGACCCTTGCACGGACGTGGCATGGGGTCCGTGCCCTGTTGCACCAGCAAAATATAAGGCATGTCAGAACTGATTTCCATGCTAATACAACTTCCAATCATGAGCTAAAACATACATCACAACCTCAATTTAACAAGATACAATACATGATAGTTCTAGAGTTGTACATTTATTCAAACTAGTAGAACATGCTTCGGTTCTAGGTTTCCAACACAAAATACATAACAAGTTCTAATTACAAATTCGACTTCTTAAACACCAAGTCCTCACTCTATCATCACATACCACCTATGTAACACCCCGATTTTATCTTAATTGAACTTATTTGAGATAATCAGAGTTTTCAGAATGTTGAGGGCCATTTTGATATTTCTCAGGGGTCATTTTGCAAACTTTGGAGAATTGAGGGACTAAAATGCTAAACTTGAATTTTATATATTATCTAGCAAGTTGACTTCTCCATATTCATCCTCTCTCTCTCTCCCTCACGTGTCCTCCCCCCATTGAAGCCGAGACCAAGCTTTTCCAAGCTTTTCCTTCCTCTGATTTGCACGATCCGACCATCAGATTTTCGTTTCGAGTTGAGATTCACGATCACCGCAACGAGGGCTTCGTTTTGACTTAATTTTTCTAAGATCCACGAACTTTGATTTTTGTCGGGTTGTCAGAATTTGATAATTTTTGGGTATGTTGTTCTTGAGCTAGCATAGACTGTGTATTCGAAGTCGGTTTGGAAAAAAAACGAAGTTTGGATTTTATATGATTTTTGCAGCTTAATTTCAAAAATGGGTTTTGGATTTTGGTTGATTTGGTTGTGTTTTGTGGGATTGGAAGATGGGTTTGAATTTTATTGATGATGGTATTTGGTTTGATATTTTTGGTTTGACCGTTTATAGCCGTTATGCCGTCGAAATCGAGTTTTGGATTATCGGTTGTATTGTTTCGGTTTGATTTCCGGGTTTTATTTGAGTTAGTAGATAAATATTGAATCTGTATGTTCCACATTTTCAGAGTTTGATTGGAAGATTCGGGTTTGGAACGAACTTGGGAGTTTGAACCGATTCGAGAGTTGAAGACGGTATAGTATTGAACTTCTTGTAATGGTTTGTTTTGATTTGATTCTATATTGATTGAGTTCGTTGTCATTTTCAAATTTGAATCCCCGACGAACGTGAAAAGGTAAAAGACGACATTGAATTGAATGAGATTGAATACTCGAGTTTGATTGATTCTCGAGTCCCGAATATCACATTCTGTATGTTTATTTGTTGGTGTGAACTTGATTGATTTATTTGTTTACACTTGCATTCATATTGAGCCGAATATTCGATTCGTTTTGAAATTAGATGATTTAGGGAGCTATACTGAAGTGGTCATGGATTTCGAGTTTTTCCAAGTACTAGAATACTTCTTATAGTTGCTCTGAAGTCTAGGGGTTTGAGTTATGCGACATCCACCTCGAATGGGAGTGTAGGTGGGTTGTTGGTAATGACTTGACCCCAGGATCCCAACCGAGTACCGATTGATATTTCGATTATCCGATTTGATAATCCCGAGTTTTGAAGTCATGCATACATCCACCCTCTTTTGATCTATTGATGATTGATACATTTCAATATGAGGTGTTTAATTGATATTGTATGCATGTATCTTTTACTTAGAAATTATATTTTTAACCGGGTTATCTGGCTGTTGTTTTTGTTTGCATGTGTACTTGACAACAGGTGGATCAAGAGCCGGACCGAGTCGTCTAGGTTAGCTCGGGGTGAGAATGATATAAGTGAGACACCGTGTGTCGTAGGGTTGTGCCTTTTGGACTTGTATTATTTTGATTAGTCGAACGAATTATATCGTCGAACTTGATATGTTGTATTTTGGGCAGAACCTAGAATATTGTATGTTTAAATGTTGGTTTGTATGTGTGTATGGATTTTAATTGATTGGAGTTGCTTTTGGAATGATTTTCCAGGTTCCTGCACTTTTTGCCCGATTGGCCTGCGCGCAAGCGAGGCTTGACCTCGCGTGCAAGCGAGAAGCCTGGAGGGCTCGGGTTGTTTTGCCCGTGCGCGCGTGAGCACTTCCCCTCGCGCAGGCGCGAGCATACCGCGAGGCCTCTGGCCTCTTTGCCTGCGCGCGCGCGAGGCGATAGCTCACGCGGGAGCGAGGCTTTTATAAAAAAAAAATTCTATTCGAGTCCTCGGCTCTCAGTGTTCAATTGTAGTTAATTATTCAAGATTAGAAGATTAGAAATGGGGTCTCACATTAAGTTTCCCCTCAGAGCGATAAGATTCTTGGAATTGAACTAGAGTGAGCGGGGTAGATCGAGTCCGCATGAATTGAATTCTCGGATGTGATTTATTTATTTAAATGATTATTTAAATACGTGCGATCATGCTTTATTGATTTCTGAATTAATTGATTGCATGAGTTGT
This sequence comes from Henckelia pumila, assembly GCF_033568475.1. Taxonomy (NCBI): domain Eukaryota; kingdom Viridiplantae; phylum Streptophyta; class Magnoliopsida; order Lamiales; family Gesneriaceae; genus Henckelia; species Henckelia pumila. The sequence continues at coordinate 144,563,846 of NC_133120.1, forward strand.
GATTTAATTTATAAAGCATGGATTACGTGATATATTTATCTGCCTTGTGCTATTATCTGTTCTCGTATATCCTTGAGATTCATGAGTAATCGGAGCAGAGTCTTGGACATCGAAGTTATTAGATTGAGATTGTGATTGAGGTATTGTGTCCTAACCCTTTGATATCAGATGGCACATCGACGATATGTGCGAAGAAATCAACCACCTTTGGTTCCTCCTTCTAGTGAGAATCCGCCGCCGGTAATGACTCCTTTGAATGATCAGGGTAGTACTGGAGTAGATCAGATGGATGCTACCGCGACCCCTATGGAGACTCTATTGAAGAGATTTCGATCGTTCCGACCGCCGACCTTGACGGGTACCTAGAATTCCGTTGATTGTGAAAGTTGGCTAGAGGACATTGATCAGCTCTTTGATTCTCTCGACTATACCGATGACCGCAGAATCAGGTTAGTCATTCACCAACTTCAGGGTGTTGCTAAGAATTGGTGGACTACAACCAAGAGAGCAAAGGAGAGTTGAGGCACCATTATCACGTGGAGTCTGTTTAAGACTGAGTTCTACAAGCGATTCTTTCCTGTCTCATACCGAAAGGAAAAGGGTGCCGAATTTGCGAATTTGAAGCAAGGGAACTTGCGTATCAAGGAATATGTGAGCAAATTTGACAGTCTCTTGAGGTTCGCACCTCACATAGCAGACAATGAAGAAGCCAAAGCCGATCATTTCATCAACGGCTTGAATCCTGAGATTTTCACTTTGGTCAATACCGGGAGACTCAATAACTTCGCAGATGCTATGGATCAGGCAAAGGGAGCCGAAGCTGGACTTTTGATGCAACGAGGAAATCAGTTAGCTCCTTAGCAGCAGCAGCACAGATCTTTTCAGTCTCAGTCTGTTCAGTTTCAGCCACAGTAGCAGTCTCAGTATCAGTACCAACCTTCTCAGCAGTCGAATCAGTCTCAGAGGGTTGAGGGAGGTAACAGTGGTAGGAACAGACGTGATCAGTATAAACCGAAAGGGAAGCAGTTTAAGAAGCCTGGGAGAAGTTCATCGAGTTTCAATGGCTCTAGACAGTTCAGTTCTGGGCAGAGTTCAGGATTTTTAGGAGCATCGTGCAGTAAGTGTGGAGGCCGTCACCCAAGTGATCAGTGTCGAGGCATGTTTGGTAGTTGTAATATCTGCCAGCATCCGGGTTACTTTGCTAGAGTCTGTCCTCAGCGGGGATCCGATAGATCTCAAAGCGGCAGTTCTTCTCGACCGCCAGCTCAGCCCGAGAGATCAGCTTTTGTAGTCCATTCTTTTCAGACCCAGAAATAGTCTCGTCAGGGAGGTAATCAGAATCAGAACCAACCTTCTCGACAGCAGGCGAGGGTGTTTGCTTTGACAGAGGATCATGCCAATGCAGCTCCGAATGATGTGATAGCAGGTAACTGTTTGATTTTTGGTTATCCTGTGTATGTTTTGATTGATATGGGTGCTTCTCACTATTTTATTTCTAAAAGATTTGTCGTGATGCATGATTTAATTGCTGAGCCATTATCTGATGTCGTTTCTATCACTTCACCTTTGGGTGGGGAAACTATTTCGGTGAGATTGGTCGCGACGAGGATGTGCCTAAGACAACCTTCAGAACCAGATATGGGCATTTCGAGTTTATAGTTATGTCGTTCGGTTTGACCAATGATCCAGCAGTTTTTATGGATCTGATGAATCGTATTTTTCAGCGGTATTTAGATGAGTTTGTCATTATCTTCATTGACGATATTCTAATCTATTCGAAGAACCGTTCAGATCATGCAGAGCATTTGAGGATTGTATTGCAGATTTTGCGAGCCAAACAGTTGTATGCTAAGCTATCAAAGTGCGAGTTCTGGTTGGACCGAGTTGTTTTTCTAGGCCACATTATATCGGGAGATGGAAGTTCTGTAGACCCCAGTAAGATCGAGGCAGTTATGAATTGGCCGAGACCGCCATCAGTGCCAGAAATCCGAAGCTTTATGGGCTTAACGGGGTATTATCGCCGATTTATCAAGGAATTCTCTTCCATTGAAAAGCCTATTACCCAGTTGACCCAGAAGAATGCACTGTTTGTTTGGTCCGAGGAGTGCGAGGCCAGTTTTATTGAGTTGAAGAATAATTTGACCAGCGCACCGATCTTGTCTATTCCATCAGGTACGGGAGGTTTTTCCATCTACTGTTATACTTCTCACCGTGGTATTGTATGCATTATTATGCATAGGAAGCACGTAATAGCTTATTCTTCGAGGCAGCTGAAGCCACACGAAACTCGTTATCCGATCCATGATCTTGAGCTTGCGGCGATTGTTTTTGCTTTGAAAATCTGGCGCCATTATCTCTATGGTGAGTCGTTTGAGATATTTTCTGACCATAAGGGCATGAAATACTTGTTTTCCCAGTCCGATCTGAACATGAGACAGAGGAGATGGATGGATTTGCTTAAGGACTTCGACTGTGAGATCAAGTATTATCCTGGAAAGTCGAATGCAGCTGCAGACGCTCTTAGTCGGAAGCTTTGTTCCTTATCTCTCGCAACGATTGGTGTCTCTCAATTGATTAAAGACTGTTGTACTTCTGGTTTGGAGTTTGAGACCGATAGGAGAGCCATCAGAGTTTTTGCGGTTCAGGCCGAGCCAGAGTTGTTTCAGCTGATCAGAGAGGCACAGAGATTTGATCCGAGCAGTCAGAGTTTGATAGAGAGGGTCAGATCAGGTCATCAGTCAGAGTTTCAGGTCAGGGATGATGTTTTATTCGTGAATAACCGTATTGTTGTGCCCGATGTTTCCGAGTTGAGACAGCGTATTCTTCGAGAGGTGCATTGAAGTCGGTTCAGTGTTCATCCCGGAGGCCGAAAGATGTATAATTACTTGAAGACTCAGTTCTGGTGGAAACAGTTGAAAGGAGACGTCACGAGATTTGTGTCCTGTTGTCTGAATTTTCAACAAGTGAAAGCCGAGAGGAAGAAACCAGGTGGATTATTGCACAGTTTGCCTATCCCGGAATGGAAGTGGGATCACTTCTCTATGGATTTTGTCACGAAATTACCGCGCTCAGTCAGAGGTTGTGATGCGATTTGGGTAGTGATTGACCAATTAACGAAACTGCTTGTTTCATTCCGTACAGGATGACCTACCGTCACGGTCAGATGGCCGAGTTGTATGTCAGAGAGGTTGTGAGATTGCACGGCATGGCGAAGTCGATAGTATCAAACAGAGATCCGAGATTCACTTCTCATTTTTGGCACAGTTTACAAGAGGCATTGGGTACTCGTTTGCACTTGAGCACAGCGTATCACCCTCAGACCGACGGTCAGTCCGATCGTACGATCCAGACTTTGGAAGATATGCTTCGAGCTGTAGTGCTTGATTTTGGCTCAGGATGGCAGGATTCTTTGCCCCTAGTGGAGTTTTCGTAGAATAACAGCTTCCAAGCGAGTATTGGAATGGAACCTTTCGAAGCTTTGTACGGGAAGAAGTGCAGATCTCCGTTATTTTGGGATGACATTTCAGAATCACCTGAGTTGGGTCTAGATATGATTCGTGACATGGCAGAACAGGTGAAGTTGATTCGAACCAGAATGAAGACATCCCAAGATCGACAGGACAAGTATGCGAATGTCAGACACAGACCACTGTGTTTTGATCAGGGAGACCGTGTGTTTTTAAAGATTTCTCCTTTTCGAGGTACTGTCAGATTCAGGAAAAGAGGGAATTTGTCGCCGAGATTCATTGGTCCGTACGAGATTCTGGAGAAAATAGGCGATCTTGCCTATAGGATTGCTCTTCCTCCATATCTTTCAGGCATCCACGATGTGTTTTACGTTTCGATGTTGCGGAAATATCATGCGGATCCTTCCCATGTTCTTCAACCAGATGAGGCAGAACTAGATGAGACTCTGAGTTACTTCGAGCGAACGGTTCAAATTCTCGATCGAAAAGAGAAGCAGCTCAGAAACAAGTCGATTCCGTTAGTGAAGATTCAGTGAAGTCATCACAGAGTTGAAGAAACAACTTGGGAGACCGAATCCGATATGAGGCAACAATTTACAGAGTTATTCGATTGATGTGAGATCTTTTCAGTTCTGATGATTTTGTTATCTTAGTTTTGTGATTCAGATTTCGAGGACGAAACCGATTCTTAGAGGGGGAGAATTGTAACTCCCCGATTTTATCTTAATTGAACTTATTTGAGATAATCAGAGTTTTCAGAATGTTGAGGGCCGTTTTGATATTTCTTAGGCGTCATTTTGCAAACTTTGGAGAATCGAGGGACTAAAGTTCTAAACTTGAATTTTATATATTATCTAGCAAGTTGACTTCTCCATCTTCATCCTCTCTCTCTCCCTCACATGTCCTCCCCCAATTGAAGCCGAGACCAAGCTTTTCCTTCTTCTGATTTGCACGATCTGACCGTCAGATTTTCGTTCCGAGTTGAGATTCACGATCACCACAACGAGGGCTTCGTTTTGACGTAAGTTTTGCTACGATCCACGAACTTTGATTTTTGTCGGGTCGTCAGAATTTGATAATTTTCGGGTATGTTTTTCTTGAGCTAGCATAGACCGTGTATTCGAAGTCGGTTTGGAAAAATAAAGAAGTTTGGATTTTATAAGATTTTTGGAGCTTAATTTCAAAAATGGGTTTTGGATTTTGGTGGATTTGGTTGTGTTTTGTGGGATTGGAAGATGGTTTTGAGTTGTATTGATGATGGTATTTGGTTTGAGATTTTTGGTTTGACCGTTTATAGTCGTTATGCCGTCGAAATCGAGTTTTGGATTATCGGTTGTATTGTTTCGGTTTGATTTTCGGGTTTTATTTGAGTTAGTAGATTGATATTGAATCCGTATGTTCCACATTTTCAGAGTTTGATTGGAAGATTCGGGTTTGGAACGAACTTGGGATTCGAGAGTTGAAGACGGTATAGTATTGAACTACTTGTAATGGTTTGTTTTGATTTGATTCGATATTGATAGAGTTCGTTGTCATTTTCAGATTTGAATCCCCGAAGAATGTGAAAAGGTAAAAGACGACATTGAATTGAATGGGGTTGAATACTCGAGTTCGATTGATTCTCGAGTCCCGAAAATCACATGCTGCATGTTTATTTGTTGGTGTGAACTTGATTGATTTATTTGTTTACACTTGCATTCATATTGAGCCGAATATTCGATTCGTTTTGAAATTAGACGATTTAGGGAGCTATACTGAAGTGGTCATGGATTTTGAGTTTTTCCAAGTACTAGAATACTTCTTATAGTTGCTCTAAAGTCTAGGGGTTTGGGTTGTGCGACATCCACCCCGAATGGAAGTGTAGGTGGGCTGTTGGTAATGACTTGACCCCGGGATCCCAACCGAGTACCGACTGATATTTCGATTATCCGATTTGATAATCCCGAGTTTTGAATTCATGCATACATCCACCCACTTTTGATTGATTGATGATTGATACATTTCAATATGAGGTGTTTAATTGATATTATATGCCTGTCTCTTTTACTTAGAAATTATATTTCTAATCGGGTTATCCGGCTGTTGTTTTTGTTTGTATGTGTACTTGACAACAGGAGGATCAGGAGCCCGACCGAGTCGTCTGGGTTAGCTCGGGGTGAGAATGATAGAAGTGAGACACCGTGTGTCGTAGGGTTGTGCCTTTTGGACTTGTATTATTTTGATTAGTCAAAAGAATTATATTGTCGAACTTGATATGTTGTATTTTTGGCAGAACCTAGAATATTGTATGTTTAAATGTTGGTTTGTATGTGTGTATGGATTTTAATTGATTGGAGTTGCTTTTGGAATGATTTTCCAGGTTCCTGCACTTTCTGCCCGATTAACCTGCGCGCGAGCGAGGCTTGACCTCGCGTGCGTGCGAGAAGCTTGGAGGGCTTGGGTTGTTTTGCCCGCGCGCGCGGGCGCGAGCATCCCGCGAGGCCTCTGGCCTCTTTACCTGTGCGGGCGTGAGGCGATAGCTCGCGCGGGCGCGAGGCTTTTATAAAAAAAAAATTCTATTCGAGTCCTCGGCTCTCAGTGTTCGATTGTAGTTAATTATTCTAGATTCGAAGATTAAAAACGGGGTCTCACATGCCATGCAATCTCTGACTCGGTCTTGCCCCACCTGTTGCCAAGCACACATACAAAGACGAGACAACAGCCGGATAATCCGGTGAGAATAATATTTCCAGTAAAAGAGACAACATGCAATATCAAATAACCATATCAAATCAGGATATAAAAACTCAACCTAATTCGAATAGGAAATGAAATGAATGCATGATTTCAAAGTTTTGGATTATCTAGTCGGATAATAAAAAGGTGATTCGGTTACTCGTTTATTCGGTTGAGATCTCGAGAACAAGTTATACAACCAACTAACCGAAACTCCCATTCGAGGTGGATGTCGTATAACTCAGTTCCCTAGACTTTGGAGCAACTATAAGAAGCATTCTAGCACTTGAAAAAACTCGAAAACAAAGATCACTCCAATATAGTCTCCAAAACGTCTAATTCAAATGAATCAAATCTTTGGCTCAATATGAATGCATGTACTTATGAACAACTATTCAACATAAACAATTAATTCACATAATTCAATCAACATGCAAGTATGTGATTTAGGAACTCGAAATTCACTCTGAACTCGAGTATTCGACCCTATTCGATTTGACATAGACTTTTACCTTTCTCTTTGCTTCAAAGTGCTCCAATCTGAATAAACACATGGTAACCTCATATCAAAACTCGTTCAAACCAAAATAGTCGTCAAAATAAAAAATCAATACTATACCGGCAACGATCTCTAAAACAATTCAAATTCTGCAACTTCGAGCTCAACGACCTTCAAACCAATCTGAAAAGAAGTAATATAGGTTCGAAGTCAATAAAAAACTCAATCGAAGACACGGCTCAAACAACCAATCCAAACGAAATCCAAAACTCGAACCGGTGGCATAACGACTATATTTCGATCAACCAAAAACCAACAAACCCAACATATCAACCAATAAAAATCATAACAACTACAATTTCAACCAAATCAATTCAAAATGATCAAATCTCAAAACCTCAAATTTTGAATTATGTTTCAAAAATCATATCAATTCCGAACGACGTTCTTTTTCTGATCCAACTGAGAATAACCGATAAGAGCTAGCTCAAGAACATCATACACAAAAAGAATCGAATTCCAACAACTTCCAAAAAATGAAATATAATCGATCGAAGAAATACTTACGATAAAACGAAGCCCTCGTTGCCGGGATCGCGGACATACCTTCGGATTTAATTTCTATCGGACGGATCGAGCAGAAACAAAAATTCAAAAGCTTGAAGATGGCGTTTTTGTAATACAATGGAGGGCGCATGGTTGGAGATGGAGAAGGAATAATTGAATAGGCTTAGTCATCCATCTAGATATATGACTTAGTCAAATAGCTCAAATTGCATTTTAGACCCTGAAAATGCCAAAAATTGCAAAATAGTCCCTGATCAATATCAATTCAGCCCTCGAATTATGAAATCTCCAAATATCTCAAATAAAATCAATTAAGATAAATTTGGGGCGTTACAATTCTCCCCCCTCTAAAATAGATTTCATCCTCGAAATCGGATAAAATCAAACATATAAGATAGAATAAAGAACCTAATACAGAAAGAAGAACTCACGTCATCCGAATAACTCTGGAAACCGCTGCTCATATCAGACTCTATCTCCCATGTAGCTTCCTCGACTCCGTGTCGACTCCACTGTACTTTCACCAACGAAATTGACTTGGTTCTGAGTTGCTTTTCCTTTTGGTCAAGAATCTGAATAGTTCGTTCTTAGTAGCTCAGAGTCTCTTCAAGCTCGACCTCGTCAGGATGAAGAATATGAGAAGGATCTGAATGATATTTCCGCAACATAAAGACGTGAAATACGTCGTGAATACCAGATAAAGAAGGAGAAAGTGATAGCCTATAGGCAAGATCTCCTATCTTCTCCAAAATCTCATACGGCCCAATATATCTCGGAGATAGCTTCCCTCTCTTCCCGAATCTGACAGTGCCTCTAAACGGAGAAATTTTTAGAAATACACGGTCTCCTTGATCAAAATACAGAGGTCTGCGTCTGATATTTGCATACTTCGCCTGTCTGTCCTGAGTTTTCTTCATTCTCAACCGAATAATCTTCACCTGCTCAGCCATATCACGAATCATATCTGGTCCCAAATCAGTCGACTAAGAAATCTCATCCAGTACAAAGGTGATTTGCACTTCTTACCATACAACGCTTCGAAAGGTGTCATACCGATACTCATTTGGAAGCTTTTGTTGTACCAAAACTCCACAAGAGGCAAAGAATCCTGCCAACTAGTGCCAAAATCCAGAACTACGGTTCGTAGCATGTCCTCAAGAATCTGAAGCATTCGCTTAGACTGCCCGTCGGTCTGAGGATGATATGTTGTACTCAGGTGCAAACGAGTATCAAGTGCCTCCTGTAAACTGTGCCAGAAGTGAGAAGTAAATCAAGGATCTCTGTTTGAAACAATCGATTTCGGCACACCATGCAATCTAACAATCTCCCTGACATATAACTTGGCCAGCTGATCGTGACGATAGGTCATCCGGTACGGAATAAAGCAGACAGATTTCGTCAATCGGTCAATCACTACCAAGATAGCATCACAACCTCGGACTGAACACGATAGCTTTGTGACGAAATCCATCGAGATATGATCTCACTTCCACTCAGGAACATGTAAATTGTGCATTAAAACACCTGGTCTCTTTATCTCGGCTTTAACCTACTGACAATTCAAACACCGGGATACAAATCTCGTGACATCACCCTTCATCTGCTTTCACCAGAATTGAGTCTTCAAATCATTATACATTTTTTGGCCACCTGGATGAATACTGAATCGACTGCAATGTGCCTCTTGAAGAATACACTGTCTCAACTCAGAAATATCAGGCACAACAATACGATTATTCACAAACAGAACATCATCCCTGACCTGAAACTCAGACTGTACTATGATAGTCCTCCTATCTGTCTCAAAATCCAAACTAGAATTACAACAGTCGTCAATCAGTCTAGAAACACCGATAGTAGAAAGAGATAAAGAACAAAGCTTTCGACTCAAATCATCTGCAGCTGCATTCGACTTTCCCGGATAGTATTTGATTTCACAGTCAAAATCCTTCAATAAATCTAACCATCTCCTCTGTCTCATATTCAACTCGGACTGCAAAAACAAATATTTCAAGCTCTTATGATCAAAAAAGATCTCGAATGACTCATCTTAAAGATAGTGACGCCAAATCTTCAAAGCAAAAACGATCGCTGTCAGCTCAAGATCATGAACCAGATATCGAGTCTTGTGCGGCTTCAGTTGCCTCGATGCGTACGCTTTCACGTGCTTCCTCTGCATAATAACACATCCCAAATCTTGGCGAGAAGCATCGCAATAAACTGAAAAACCCCAGTACCAGACGGAATAGAAAGAATTGTGGCACTGGTCAATCTCTTCTTCAGATCAATAAAACTAGCCTCGCAATCTCCAGTCAAGACAAAAGGCGCATTATTCTGAGTCAGCTGGGTAATCGGCTTCGCAATAGATGAAAATCCCTTGATAAATTGATGATAATAACCCGCTAAACCCATGAAACTTCGGATTTCAGGCACTGATGTCGGTCTAGGACAATTCATGACTACTTCAATCTTGCTGGGGTCGACAGAAATATCATCTCCAGAAATAATATGACCAAGAAAGACGATTTAGTCCAACCAAAACTCACACTTAGACAACTTGGCAAACAACTTCTCAGCCCGCAAAATCTACAAGATGGTCCTCAAGTGCTCTGCATAGTCAGTACGGTTCTTCGAATAGATAAGGATATCATCGATGAAAATAATCACAAACTCATCCAAATAACTCTGAAAAATACGGTTCATCAAACCCATAAAAACTGCTGGAGAATTAGTCAACCCGAACAGCATGACTATAAACTCGAAATGGCCATACCTCATTCTGAAAGCATTCCTAGGCACATCTTCTTCACGAACCCTCAGCTGATGATATCCCAACATCATATCAATCTTCGAATAGATAGAAGAACCAAGCAGTTGATCAAAAAGGTCATCTATTTGAGGCAATGGATACCTATTCTTTATCGTAGCTTAATTCAGTTGGTAATCAATAAAGAGCCGCATAGATCCGTCTTTCTTCCGTACAAACAGTACAGGAGCACCCCAAGGCGACACACTAGGTCGAATGTATCCCTTGGCAATCAAATCTTCCAACTGTTCTTTCAATTCCTTCAGTTCAACAGAAGTCATTTGATAAGGAGCTTTAGAAATCGGTTGCGTACCTGATGTCAACTTAATGCTGAATTCGACCTCACGAATAGGCGGCAATCCTGGAAACTCATCTGGGAATACATCAGCAAACTCCCTAACCACTGGTATATCAATCAACTCGGAGCTAGATTTCAGAACATCAAACACATAAATCAAGAATCCCTCGGCTCCTTTCTGTAACAAATGAGTCATAGAAAAAATAGATACTAAAGGAATTCTGGATCTAGAACCCTTACCGAAGAATTCCACTCCTCTTCCATCTCGGGTCAAAATCTGACCACTTTTTGAAAACAATCTACTGTAGCCATGTACTTGGTCAAAGTGTCTATACCAACAATGCAGTCAAAATCGGATAACCCAAGTACAAAGTAATCTGATTTGATTAAATTCCCTTCAAATCTCAATTCACAGTTCCAAACCAATTTAACAGATACAATTCCCCCACTTAAATGTGAAGTAACGGCGACTACAACAGGCAAAGGCTTAGTAGAAAGCATGCATCAACACAAATCATTCAGATATAAAAGAATGGGAAGCACCCGTATCTATCAACACATGAGCAGAATAACCAAAAATCAAATAATTACCTGCTATAACATTTTCAGGTGCCGCCTAATCCTCAGTCAAAGCAAAAACTCTCGCCTGCTGCCTAGGAGGTTTATTCGAATTCTGGTTACCTCCTTTTCGTGTCTGCTGCTGAGGATGGAAAGAGTGGACTATAGTTGCTTGCCTTGTGGGTTGTGCTGACTATCTAGAAGAACTTCCACTCTGAGCTCAATCAGAACCACGCTGAGGACAAACTCTGGAAAAGTGTCCAGGCTGCTGACAGATGTTGCAGCTCCCAAAAATTCCACGGCATTGATCACTGGGATGGCGACCTCCACACTTGCTGCAAGACATTCTAGAATAACTAGAACTCTGTCCTGAACCGAACTGCTTCGAGCCACTGGAACTCGAAGAACCACTCCTTTGCATCTTGAATTGTTTCCCTTTCGGTCGAAGGTGTTCCCTTTGATTACTTCTACCCCCCTTCACTCCTAGATGGTTGATTCTGATACTGTTACGGCTGATTCTGATACTGATACGGTTAATTCTGATATTGTATCTGCTGCTGAGGTACAAACTGATTTCCTCTCTATCTCATCAGCCCTGCTTCGGCTCCTTTGGCTTGGTTCATAACAACAGCAAAATTATCAGGCCTATCAGTGTTTACCAACGTAAAGATATCGGGGGTTCAAGCCATTAATGAACTGATCGGCTTTAGCTTCCTCCTTTTCGGTAAAGTGCGATGCAAACTTCAGCAAGCTATCAAATTTAGACACATACTCCTCAATATTCATGTTCCCTTGCTTCAGAGTGGCAAATTCAGCACCTTTATCCTTTCTATAAGACACGGAAAAGAAACGCTTATAGAATTCAGTCTTGAACAAGCTCCAAGTGACAGCCGTACCTCGATTCTCAATAGCCTTTTTCATCGAAATCCACCAGATCTTCGCAACACCCTGCAGCTGATGAATCACTAACCTGGTTCGGAGATCGTTAGAATATTATAGAGAATCAAACAACTGATCAATGCCCTCCAATCAACTCTCACAGTCAAATGCATTCTTGGTACCCTTCAACGTTGGCGGTTTGAACGACTAAAACCTCTTCAGTAAGGTTTCCATTGGCGTCACTGTGACTTCCATATGATCAGTTTCGGTACTAGCCTGTTCGTTCGGAGGAGTTACTCCTTGTCGTTCCCTGTTCAAAACTCTTCGAGGTGCCATATCTGATATTCAAGAGATTAGGACACAATACCTTAATTCACCATTCGGTGCCCTTCAACCTCTTAGGAATTCGGATACAAGTCGAGAATCAAATACAGTTATATCTCAAGTAATTCATGTTTTATAAATTAAATCACATAACCATGTAATTCAAATAATTCTCAAATAATAAAGCATGCTCTCATGTAATTCAATAATCAATTAAATAACTCAATCACATGCGAGAAGCCAATTCAAGCAGACTCGATCTACCTCGCTCACTTTTAGTTCAAAACCAAGAACTTATGGCTCTGATACCACTTAATGTGAGGACCTAGATTCTAATCATCTAATCAAGAAATAATCATTCAATCGATTGTAAAATTCAAGGCAGAATAAGTAATAATTTTTTTAAACAACATACCTGGACCCCGTGCACACCTCCGTGCACGGGTCCGTGCATTAACTTGAAGGGTACACGGACCCCGAACCACCTCTGTGTCTGGGTCCATGCAAAATCAATACACTAAAAACCCGATTCTTTGCCTCACCACACGGACCCACACCCGGAGGTTGCACAGGGTCCGTGCATGAACAAAACTGCAAACTCCAAAAATGCGAAGGTACACGGACGTGGCACGGGGTCCGTGCTCTGTTGCACCAGGAAAATATAAGCCATGTCGGAACAGATTCCCATGCTAATACAACTTCCAATCATGAGCTAAAACATACATCACAACCTTAATTCAACAAGATACAATACATGATAGTTCCAGAGTTGTACATTTATTCAAACTAGTAGAACATGCTTCGGTTCTAAGTTTCCAATACAAAATACATAACAAGTTCGAATTACAAATTTGACTTCTAAAACACCAAGTTCTCACTCTATCATCACATCCCACCTAGACATGCGATCTCTGACTCGGTCCTAGCTCACCTGTTGTCAAGGACAAATACAAAGACGATACAACAACTGGATAATATGGTGAGAATAATATTCCCAGTAAAAGAGACAAAATGCAATATCAAATAACCATATCAAATCAGGATATAAAAACTCAACCTAATTCGAATAGGAAATGAAATGAATGCATGATTTCAAAGTTTTGGATTTTCTAGTCGGATAATAAAAAGGTGATTCGGTTACTCGTTTATTCGGTTGGGATCCCGAGAACAAGTTATACAACCAGCTTACCAATACTCCCATTCGAGGTGGATGTCATATAACTCAGTTCTTTAGACTTTGGAGCAACTATAAGAAACATTCTAGCACTTGGAAAAACTCAAAAACCAAGGCCACTCAAATATAGTCCCCAAAATGTATAATTTAAATGAAATCAAATCTTTGGCTCAATATGAATGCATGTACTTATGAACAACTATTCAAAAAAACAAGTAATTCACATAATTCAATCAACATGCAAGTATGTGATTTAGAGACTCGAAATTCACTCTGAACTCGAGTATTTGACCCTATTCGATTCGACGTCGACTTTTACCGTTCTCTTTGCTTCAAAATGCTCTAATCTGAATAAACACATGGTAACCTCATATTAAAACTCGTTCAAACCAAAACAGTCATCAAAAGAGGAAATCAATATTATACCAGCAACGATCTCTAAAACAATTCAAATTATGAAACTCCGAGCTCAACGGACTTCAAACCAATCTGAAAAGAAGTAATATAGGTTCGAGGTCAATAAACAACTCAATCGAAGACACGACTCAAAAAACCAATCCAAACGAAATCCAAAACTCGAACCGACGGCATATAGGCTATATTTCGATCAACCAAAAACCAACAAACCCAACATATCAACCAATACAAATCATAACAACTACAATCTCAACCAAATCAATTCAAAACGATCAAATCTCAAAACCCCAAATTTTGACTTATGCTTCAAAAATCATATCAATTCCGAACGACGTTTTTTTTCTGATCCGACTCAGAATAATCGATAAGAGCTAGCTCAAGAACATCATACTCAAAAAGAATCGAATTCCAACAACATCCAAAAAATGAAATATAACCGATCGAAGAAATACTTACGATAGAACGAAGCCCTCGTTGCCGGGATCGCGGATATACCTTCGGATTTAATTTCTACCAAACGGATCGAGCAGAAATAGAAATCCAAAAGCTTAAAGATGGCGTTTTTGTTCTACAATGGATGGCGCATGGTTGGAGAAGGAGAAGGAATATATGACTTAGTCAAATAGATCAAATTGCATTTTAGACCCTGAAAATTCCGAAAATTGCAAAGTAATCCCTGATCAATATCAATTTAGCCCTCGAATTCTGAAATCTCCAAATATCTCAAATAAATTCAATTAAGATAAATTCGGGGTATTACAATGATAGAACAAGATTTTGTTATTCAAAGTTTGAAAGAAGATTATCTATCAAGATTTGGCTCCATCTAAATCTTGATCATTTATCTCAATAATATTTTGTAAATTAATTATCACGATACATAAAATATACTAGTTATCTCACAACGTAATTAATAATTAAACAAATAAAAATCTTAACTTTAATTTAGGGAAGAATTTTCGGTCTTCACATCCTCCCTCCTTATTGAAAGTTTCGTCCTCAAAACTTGAATTATGTTGCTCTTCAAATAAGTATGGATACTTCTCCCGCATATTCTTTTCCAACTCCCATGTAGCTTCTCTTTCAGTATGATTTGACCATTCTACTTTGACATAAGGAATAGTCCTTCGCCTAAGGACTTGGCCATGGTATCCTTTATCCGTATAGGAACTTCCTCGTACTTCCGCTCTTCATTAAGATTATCATCAGTTGCTAATGGTTCAGCTTCCAAAATATGACTTGGATTAGGAATGTACTTTCTTAGTTGCGAAACATGGAATACATTGTGGATCCTTGACATAGTAGGTGGTAAAGCTAGTCGATAAGCCAATGTTCCCACTTTGTCGAGAATCTCGAAAGGTCCTACATATCACGGGTTCAGTTTTCTAGCTCTGCAGAATCGTACAACTCCTTTCATATGTGAAAGTTTGACGTAAGCTTTCTCACCCACTTCAAATTCTACGGGTCTTCTTTTCAAGTCTGCCCAGCTTTTCTGACGATCTTGAGCCGCTTTAAGTTTCTCCTTGATGACTGTAACTTTTTCTACTATCTCTTGGATAATTTTGGATCCGATGATAGCCTTCTCCTCCACTTCATCCCAATACAAGGGCGAACGACATTTCCGTCCATACAGTTCTTCATACAAAGCCATTTCGATACTACTATGGTAGCTGTTGTTGTAAGTGAACTTAATTAAAAGTAAATGTTCGCTCCAATTGCTGCTAAAATCCAAGGCACACGCCCGTAGCATATCTTCAAGGGTTTGGATTGTTCTCTCAGTTTGGACATCAGTTTGAGGGTGATAAGCCGTACTGAGTGTAACTTTGGTCCCCCAAATCTTGTTGAAAGCTCTTCCAAAAGCATGATACAAATCTCGGATCTCTATCAGACAAGATACTTACTGGAACACCATGTAGCCACACTATATTATCCATATATAGCGTAGCTAATTTGTCCAAACTATACTTCATGTGTACAGGTAGGAAATGCACAGACTTTGTGAGTCTATCCACGATTACCCATATACCGTCATGTCTCTGCTTTAATTCCGGAAGTCCCACTACAAAATCCATGGAAATATGCTCCCATTTCCATCCCGGGATTTGCAAAGGTTGAAGTAGGCCTCCAGGTCGTTGATGTTCTGCTTTAACTTGTTGGCATACTTGACACTGAGAGACAAATTCTGCAACATCTCTTTTCATTTCGTTCCACCATAAATTCCTTTTCAGATCCCTAAACATCTTTGTACTCCTCGGATAAGCTAAAAACTTTGACTTGTGTGATTCGGACATAACTTTCTTCCGAAGATTACTGGTTTCTGGTACCCACAAACATCCTTTCATCCATAGAACTCATTTGTCATCCACTTGAAAGTTTGGTAAATTTCCTTCTTTGATTTGCTCTTTGAACTTGGCAAATGACGGATCTTGGTCTTGGCTTAATTTGACTGTTTCTCGGAGACACAGTTGGGCTGATAATGAAGCTAGGAACTTCTTACACATGTTCTTTTGTAGTAGCCCGTACCCTAATTGATTAATTAAAGGATTAATGCTAATTAAATAAATTGGGTATCGGACGGATCGGAAGCTCCGAAGGCACGATCGGAAGCTCCGAACAGGATCGGAAGCTCCGATGAGCGATCGGAGGCACCGATAATATTACATCAGGCATGACGTGTGGTTGGATCGGAAGCTCCGAAAAGGATCGGAAGCTCCGATCACCCCTATCCGGAGTCAACAAGTGATATTTTGACACGTGGCAGATCAGGATCTTCGGAAGCTCCGATGGCAGGATCGGACGTTCCGATCGAGGTTCGGACGTTCCGATCGAGGATCGGAAGTTCCGATCGTTGTCTATAAATAGAGAGCCGAGGCTTCATTTCCAATTGCCAATTCCGAGTATTTCCCTCTCCTTTCTAGTCTATTCGAGTTGTTCTAGCCTTCCTAGGCTTGACCCGGCAGTCGGCGAGGCGTTCGGAAGTCGTAGCAGAGTTGTGCCCAAGTTCTGGAGGCATCGACATCAAAGGGCTAACGACGGACGAAGGTATAGTTTTTGCTTCCTATAAATATTTAGGAGTATGCAATAGCTTAGTTAAGGTTTTTAGAGCACTTTAATGATAGTAGTATCATTTGGCAGTGTAGAGCAGACTATAGGCGTGGACCTAGAGTTGGTAGAGCTTGCACTGTTTTGAGATACAAAAGTACTGTTCGAGATATCCTGACTGAGTATGCATGTATTATGTGACTGCATGGTTTATATTTCATTGATTTATGCTGCATTCATTTGCATACTGAGCTTTCCCCTTCGAGATGTCTGTTAGTAGGGTTTTTCCCTATCCTGTTAGTGGTTGGACTTCCATCGATTTGGGTCCGGCATATCCACTGGTATTATGATATGGAAGCCACCTCCTGAAGCGACGGCACAGCGTGCTACATACCAGGGCCCGGTCTGTCTCTGTTATCTGATCCTTGACCTCGAGTTTATAGGGAGTTCACTTTGCATGCATGTATACTCATAATCTCGTACTGAGCGTCTTATGCTCACGTCTCGTACTCTGTGTTTTTGGACACCCTATTCCATGGGGCAGGTTTGCGATTGGACGAGGAGGGTGGATCCAGGAGGGGCTAGTCAGTGGTTGACCAGCTGGAGCTTCGTCTAGGTTTTTATTCCTGTTGTTTTGAGGTTGATACAGCTATTCGGTTTGGTTATATATTATTTGGATTAAGTACAGATTCCTTTACTTGGGATTGTATAATGTTTATGGTTTCCGCAGTTTTATTTTGATATCTAATTAATTAAGCTAATTGCATGCCTAAGTTCTGTAAGTAGGTGATCCGGGTAAGGGTCACTACATTTATGGTATCAAAGAATGCAAAAGTATTCTTGGGATTTAGTCTTATCATGAGGTCTTTTTTTAGATGGCAAATCTGTTGGAGAACGCGGCTTTCAGATCAAACAAGATTGATACCCGGTGCAGCGGAAGTTTAAAAATTTATATGGAACGATTCCATATTGGGTATCAAATCTTTACGATTAAATTGTGTGTGTAAAAATTTAAATAACAATTATAAAATTTTTACCTTTAATCTCGAATCGAGATTTTGGACACCAACAGATTTCTCTGCTCTTGTTGTATCTCCCTGGAACCGATGGTCCACGAATAGAGATTTAATCCCTCTGATAGATTGCACTAGAAAATCTATCAGAAGTTTTCTACGAAGAGATTAACGAATTTGATTCGTTAAACCAGACTGTAATTCAAAATCACAGGCTGGATTTTTCTGACAGAGAGAGGGAGGGGGGCGGCCACCTTTTAGAAAAATACTTAGGGTTTTCGAAAATTGTGACCTATTGTGTGTAATTTCTGTACTGCAATAACTTATTTATAATATAGGCCACTAACAGCTTAGGGCCCATTAGTCATAAGTTCAAGCCCGACAAGCAAAGCCCGCATGTTCAGAAATTAATATAAAATTCATCGTGACTCCGATTGATAAACCGATTTCACCAATGTGCACAGAAACCATTTCTGCACCATTTAAAGTCAAGATAAATTTTTCTGAATCCGAATTCAGTGATTTCCAAAAATGGCCATCCCTATGTTATTTTAGGAAATCTTACTCCTCTACTCTTAAATAAGAAGTCCAACTTCTTCGTTCATTAAATTTAACTCTTTAAATTTAACTATCTCAACGGGGATTAAAAATCCATTACACTGTGTGACCCTCAATGGTTCAGGGATACAGCTAGCCGTGGGCTCACAACTCCTTGTGACTCGGAACAACAATTTCCAACTTGCCCATCGAATCATGGTATGAGCGCCTAGCAACATCGCCCCATGATTCCCTAGGTATCACTGATAGTGCCTACAAGAACCAGTAGATTTTGGTTAGCGTACAATACGGTCCCTTCATCCATATATCCCGATCGAATCAACAACCATTGGTATATCGAGAGTCGCTCGAGATTCGATAACTATGCAATGCATCTTGAAGATCAAATAGTGACATCGCATGCGCTACTAAGAAACCATTTCTTAAATCACATCATGTACTCTGGCCAGAGATTCGTCACACTAATATCTCCTCAGATCGCATAGGATATCCACACTCGCAAGTATGTGGTGAATCCTTGACAACAAAGCATCGACTCCTACATGTGTTGTAACTGTACCCAATCTCGACACCTGATGACCCCAATAGAGTCGGTAAATGAGTCAAAGCACAGTACTAGCATATAGAGTCTCAATGATGTCTCAAGTAGTAAGGACTAATGGTGTACAACCAAAACCGCGGACTATATCCACTCGATAAGTGATAACCACTTGGAAAGTCCGGATAGGGTAGTTCGATCATTCATCATATGAATATCCATTTGCATGCTTCGAACATCTCTATGTTCCTTACCAATGAAACGTGGTACTCTGCATCGCAAATGCTAGTCTCAAGCTCGAGCGATCCTTATCCTTATTATCGGACGGCTCAATCGACTAGGAACAGTTTAGAATATACAGTGACTATAAGATGTGTTTCATGATAGACATCCCCATGTTCTACCACATCTTACATACACTATAGTATATTCAAGGTCTTTATCAAAACAACAATAGTATATCACAATATAACAATATGAAGAAAGATAAAGTCATTGCCATTAATAAAAGTGTAAATTATATTAAACAAAAGATTGTTTATACAAAGAGTCATCAAAGCCCTTAGCCACAAGTTGGCTCACTGGGCACCCACTCTTTCAATCTCCCACTTGCCCTATAGCCAACTAGTCATACTACGTAGACCCATTGCTTCGCGATGTTTGTCAAATAATGGTCCTGGCAAGGGCTTAGTAAGTGGATCAGCGATATTGTCTGCAGAGGCCACTCTTTCGACAGTAATGTCTCCTCTTTCCACAATCTCCCAGATGATGTGGTATTTCCTCAGTACGTGTTTGGATCTTTGATGAGACCTTGGTTCCTTTGCCTGAGCAACGGCACCCGTGTTGTCACAGTACACCGGGACTGGACCAACAACTTCAGGAATGACGCCCAACTCTTGGACGAAATTCCTCATCCAAACGGCCTCTTTAGCAGCAGCTGATGCTGCAATGTATTCAGCTTCAGTGGTGGAATCCGTTGTGGTGTCCTGCTTGGAACTCTTCCAAGAGACAGCACCGCCATTGAGCATGAACACAAATCCAGAGGTTGACTTCGAGTCATCCACGTCACTTTGGAAGCTAGAGTCGGTATAGCCTTCCAATTTTAGTTCTCTTCCTCCATATACCATGAACATATTCTTAGTCCTTCGTAAGTACTTAAGAATGTCCTTCACGGCTTTCCAATGCATTTGACCGGGATTAGCTTGATATCTGCTCGTGACACTCAGAGCAAATGCTACATCCGATCTGGTAGATATCATCCCATACATGATACTACCTATGGCTGATGCATATGGTACATGTGTCATTTTCTCTATCTCTTCATCAGTCTTGGGACACATAGACTTGGATAGAGAAACTCCATGACACATGGGTAGATGTCCTCTCTTGGACCCATCCATTGAAAACCATTTCAATATTGTGTCGATGTAGGTTGATTGAGTGAGTCCTATCATTCTCTTAGATCTATCTCTATAGATCTGTATCCCAAGAATATAGGATGCCTCACCCAAATCCTTCATCGAGAATCTACCTGATAACCATATCTTTGTTGACTGCAACATCCCTACATCATTCCCAATGAGTAGGATGTCATCAACATAAAGTACTAAGAATGTCACAGCATCCTTAACTACTTTCTTGTACACGCATGGTTCCTCCGGATTCTTGATGAAACCAAAATCTTTTATTGTTTCATCAAATTTCTGGTTCCAACTTCTTGATGCTTGTTTTAGACCATAAATTGATCTCTGAAGCTTGCATACCTTATGCTCGCTTCCCATGGATGTGAAGCCCTCAGGCTGCTTCATATAGATTTCTTCCTTAATGTCTCCATTAAGAAAAGCAGTCTTCACATCCATTTGTCATATCTCATAGTCATACCATGCAGCTATGGCAATAAGGATTCTTATGGACTTGAACATTGCAACTGGTGAAAAGGTTTCATCATAGTCAACTCCTTGTCTTTGAGTATAACCTTTTGCCACCAATCGCGCCTTGTAGGTCAATACCTTACCATCAGGCCCAAGCTTTCTCTTGTAGATCCATTTACACCCTATTGGAACAATTCCATCGGGAGGATCTACTAAAGACCAAACTTGGTTTGTATGCATCGAATCTATTTCCGACTGCATAGCTTCAAGCCATAAATTTGAATCCGCATCAGAAATTGCTTCCTTGAAGTTTCTTGGATCACATCCAACATCGGGTTCATCTTGATCCCCTTCAAGAAGAAGACCATATCGAATAGGAGGTCTAGAAGTCCTCTCGGATCTTCTAGGTACAGCCGTGTCCAGCAATGGTTCCTGAGGTGTAGGATCGTTATTTTGTATTTCGGGTTCTTCTCGAATTTCTTCGAGTTCCATCATCTCGCCTTTCTTATCCAATAAGAACTCCTTCTCCAAGAAGGTGGCATTCCTTGAAACAAACACTTTTGTTTCAGCAGGATAATAGAAATAATATCCGATTGAATTCTTTGGATACCCTACAAAATAACATAAGCTGGATCGA
Source organism: Henckelia pumila (assembly GCF_033568475.1). Taxonomy (NCBI): domain Eukaryota; kingdom Viridiplantae; phylum Streptophyta; class Magnoliopsida; order Lamiales; family Gesneriaceae; genus Henckelia; species Henckelia pumila. Next base: position 144,585,209 of record NC_133120.1, read on the forward strand.
CTATCCAACTTATCTCCCACTGTCCGCTTCACGTAAGCAGGACATCCCCAAATCCTCAAGTACGAATACTTAGGAGCTTTGCCATTCCATAACTCGTATGGTGTTTTGTCCACTGCTTTAGTGTGGACGTTGTTCAACAACAATACCGCCGTTTCAAGCGCATAGCCCCAAAACGAAGGTGGAAGCTCAGTGAAGCTCATCATGGATCGAACCATGTCCAACAAAGTTCGATTACGACGCTCCGATACACCATTCAGCTGTGGTGTCATAGGAGGAGTCCACTGAGAGAGAATCCCATTCTCTTTCAGATAGTCCAAAAACTCGGTACTCAAGTATTCTCCACCTCGATCCGATCGAAGTGCTTTAATACTTTTACCTAGCTTGTTTTCTACTTCAGCCTTGAATTCTTTGAACTTTTCAAATGCTTCAGACTTATATTTCATTAAATATAAATACTCATACCTTGAATAATCATCAGTAAAGGTAATGAAGTAGGTGTGACCATATTGAGTCCCAACTCTAAATGGACCACAAACATCTGTATGGATCAAATCCAACAGATTTTGACTACGCTCAGGTTTCCCCTTAAAAGGAGATTTAGTCATTTTTCCTTTTAGGCAGGATTCACAAGTAGGTAGAGAGTTAATATCAGACATATCAAACATGCCCTCTCTCCCACTAGCTTGTTCATCCTCCTTGAGGAAATATGACCTAGCCTAGCGTGCCAAAGGTTTGCCGGGTTTTGGCTATCGATTTTCCTTTTGTTTGTTGTTGCCGGTTTATCAACATAATTTATTGGAACGTCTTTTAGTTTTAAGTTGTATAGATCGTTTTCAAGTTGTCCATTTCCAATTAAACATTCATTCTTGTAAATATTGCAAATCCCATTCACAAAATTGCAAGAATAACCATCTCTATCAAGCATAGAAACAGAAATAATGTTTTTAATTAAATCCGGAACAAATAAAACATCTCTTAAAAGTAACTTAAAACCGTTCTGCAAAATTAAATAAACATCTCCCACGGCTTTTGCTTCAACTCTGGAACCATTTCCGAGCCTCAGCTGGGTCTCACCCATCCTAAGCCTGCGACTTCTTGTCATCACCTACAAATCATTGCAAATGTGAGATCCACATCCGGTATCCAATACCCAAGAAGTAGTATTAAGTGAAACATTTATTTCAATATAGAACATACCTTTGCAGTTCGCAACTGCTCTAGATATTCCTTGCAGTTACGCTTCCAATGACCGGGCTTCTTGCAGTAATGGCAAACATCCTTGGATTTTTCCATGTTTGAAGCCTTTGTCTTGTACTTCTTCTCGGGTTCGATTTTCTTGGGTGGGGCAGAACGTTTCTTACCCTTCGTACTTGGCCCCTTCTTAGCAGAAGAAGAGGAGCCCACCAAGAAAGCCGGTTTATCCTTCTTTAATGTGGATTCATATGTCACGAGCATATTGACCATCTCTTCAAGGGAGGCCTCTATCTTGTTCATATTGAAATTTACCACAAATCCGTCAAACGAAGAAGGAAGAGACAGAAGTAGTAAGTCCACGTTGAGTTCATGCTCCAACACCAAATCAAGGGTTACCAACTTCTGTATGAGCCAAATCACTCGTACCCCATGATCACGGACCGAAGTCCCTTCACGCATGCGACACGTCATTAGCTCCTTTACAGTAGCGAACCTTTCAGCCCTCGATTGAGCCCCAAAAAGTTCCTTGAGTTGAACGTGAATGTCAGCAGCATTCACGGTATCCTCAAATCGCCTCTGGAGTTCATCAGACATCGAGGCTTGCATATAGCATTTGGTCTTGATATCATGGTCTCACCATGTATCAAGCTTGGCTAACTCCTCCGGACTTACGTCAGCTGGTGCTTCCTTCGGAGGAGATTTCTCTAACACGTAGAGCATCTTCTCCGAAGTCAAGACAATCTTCAACTTACGGAACTATTCCGTATAGTTTGCGCCAGTCAACTTATTTTGTTCGAGGATTGAGAAAAGTGGATTACGCAAATTCATTGTATGAAATACTGAAAAGAAACAGACAAATATCAGTGATTGTTTTAAGCAATTTACTAAGACATAAAATAGGCGAAATTTATTTTATGAATCTCACTCCCACTATTTTAACGATTTCACTACCCTCTAGTGAAAACGGAAAACTGTTTTCCTTAGTGAGAACATGGAGTCCAATTGACAAACTTATAGTCCCGAATAATATCAGCCAACCATAATTTTCAAAAGGTAGAGCCCAATTGCTTCCAAAGCAACCTCCACGTTTTTACCTCATGTCCAATAAGGGCCCAATAATATGACGCCGATTATTGTGACATGTCAAGATGACCCATCAATATTAAGTTGTGATGGACGGTCGCCATGTGGATCCCCCAATAATATGAGCCGATCCCATGGGAGTTCCACCCAACTTACAACATGTGTCGATCCAATGTACAGCTTTCCGACGAACGAGCCCCCCCAATAATATGAGCCGGACCATATCCGCGGGTAGCATCTCATACATTGATCGTTGATGGAAGGTAGGAACATTTAAACAAATTTAAATTTCCTTTATTTATCTTGATATCAATTTTAAATCATATTTAAAATGAGGGATTTTTAATTATAAAAATTTGTCTCATCATTTTTAAAATTTTGTATGCTTGTCGGATTCACACAATTTTGTCTAAAACATGCATACAACTATAATATCACATATTATATAGGATGATCGATTCCACTTCTAATCGACCCGTGGTTGCCAATCACGAGTCTTAGTCCAATCCTAGGTAATATGCAGTATGCAATGCAATCCTATTACATTTGCTTCCAATTTACATTTCTTCTGTCTTTATTGTCTGCTGGGCCCACCTCCATCTTCAAATCTTGATCTCCCACTAAATCTAATGTATTTACAATAAATAACAATGACAAGTAGGAGATACATTTTTAAGGGGTGGGAACGGGCCATAAACCAAGCCCACTTTTATTACATATGACATTCATATTGGGCCATAAACCAGGCCCATTAATAAAACCAACAACAATAAAACAAATGTAAATTCCTAATATACACCTACAAAATTGGTCATGGCAATCGATCATCCTTATCCAATAACATTTAATTCAAAATTAATTTATTGGATAACATGCAATGGCAATTTAAATTTAAAAAGATAAAATCATATCTCATACATAAAATCTTATTTTACATATAAAATCATATTTTATCTTTTTATCAAATAAAATCATATTTTATCTATAAAATCCAATTTTATACATAAAATCATATTTTACTCAATATATCCATAAGATCATATCTTATCATCAATTGTACCAAAAATTAATTAATTTCAAAATTCAATTAAAGGATAAAATATTAAAATTTTCCAAAAATTCAAATTTATCCAAAAATCAATTTTAAAATTTTCGGACTCGAACAATTCGATCCGACGCCTCGTGGACCAATCAAAACAATTTTCGATCGGAGCAAAAATAGAATTTTAACATATTAAAATTTAATTTAAAAATTAAAAAATAATTTTTCCCGCGGGCCGCCCGGCTGCCCTGGGCAGCGATCACATCGCTGCCCATGGGCAGCGCCCAGCGCAGCGCCGGGCAGCGCCGTGCGCTGCCCGGGGCAGCGATCCAATCGCTGCCCGGGTTTTTGCCCGAAAAAAAAAAATATTTTTTTTTATTTTAAAATATTTTTTTTGTTTCAAAAACCAAAGCCTAAAAAAATTTTTGTACAATCGATTAATTTAATCGCTTGATCTGAGCAACCTGGCTCTGATACCACTGTTGGAGAACGCGGCTTTCAGATCAAACAAGATTGATACCCGGTGCAGCGGAAGTTTAAAAATTTGTATGGAACGATTCCATATTGGGTATCAAATCTTTACGATTAAATTGTGTGTGTAAAAATTTAAATAACAATTATAAAATTTTTACCTTTAATCTCGAATCGAGATTTTGGACACCAACAGATTTCTCTGCTCTTGTTGTATCTCCCTGGAACCGATGGACGAACTGTTCTTCAATCAGGTCCACGAATAGAGATTTAATCCCTCTAATAGATTGTACTAGAAAATCTATCAGAAGTTTTCTACGAAGAGATTAACGAATTTGATTCGTTAAACCAGACTGTAATTCAAAATCACAGGCTGGATTTTTCTGACAGAGAGAGGGAGGGGGGCGGCCACCTTTTAGAAAAATACTTAGGGTTTTCGAAAATTGTGACCTATTGTGTGTAATTTCTGTACTGCAATAACTTATTTATAATGTAGGCCACTAACAGCTTAGGGCCCATTAGTCATAAGTTCAAGCCCGACAAGCAAAGCCCGCATGTTCAGAAATTAATATAAAATTCATCGTGACTCCGATTGATAAACCGATTTCACCAATGTGCACAGAAACCATTTCTGCACCATTTAAAGTCAAGATAAATTTTTCTGAATCCGAATTCAGTGATTTCCAAAAATGGCCATCCCTATGTCATTTTAGGAAATCTTACTCCTCTACTCTTAAATAAGAAGTCCAACTTCTTCGTTCATTAAATTTAACTCTTTAAATTTAACTATCTCAAAGGGGATTAAAAATCCATTACACTGTGTGACCCTCAATGGTTCAGGGATACAGCTAGCCGTGGGCTCACAACTCCTTGTGACTCGGAACAACAATTTCCGACTTGCCCATCGAATCATGGTATGAGCGCCTAGCAACATCGCCCCATGATTCCCTAGGTATCACTGATAGTGCCTACAAGAACCAGTAGATTTTGGTTAGCGTACAGTACGGTCCCTTCATCCATATATCCCGATCGAATCAACAACCATTGGTATATCGAGAGTCGCTCGAGATTCGATAACTATGCAATGCATCTTGAAGATCAAATAGTGACATCGCATGCGCTACTAAGAAACCATTTCTTAAATCACATCATGTACTCTGGCCAAAGATTCGTCACACTAATATCTCCTCAGATTGCATAGGATATCCACACTCGCAAGTATGTGGTGAATCCTTGACAACAAAGCATCGACTCCTACATGTGTTGTAACTGTACCCAATCCCGACACCTGATGACCCCAATAAAGTCGGTAAACGAGTCAAAGCACAGTACTAGCATATAGAGTCTCAATGATGTCTCAAGTAGTAAGGACTAATGGTGTACAACCAAAACCGCGGACTATATCCACTCGATAAGTGATAACCACTTGGAAAGTCCGGATAGGGTAGTTCGATCATTCATCATATGAATATCCATTTGCATGCTTCGAACATCTCTATGTTCCTTACCAATGAAACGTGGTACTCTGCATCGCAAATGCTAGTCTCAAGCTCGAGAGATCCTTATCCTTATTATCGGACGGCTCAATCGACTAGGAACAGTTTAGAATATACAGTGACTATAAGATGTGTTGCATGATAGACATCCCCATGTTCTACCACATCTTACATACACTATAGTATATTCAAGGTCTTTATCAAAACAACAATAGTATATCACAATATAACAATATGAAGAAAGATAAAGTCATTGCCATTAATAAAAGTGTAAATTATATTAAACAAAAGATTGTTTATACAAAGAGTCATCAAAGCCCTTAGCCACAAGTTGGCTCACTGGGCACCCACTCTTTCAAAATCGTGATGAACAGAGTTCTCATGGCAGTATTGGTGGGCGTTGGGGTGATGCCAATCGAGAGCATCATCGAGAACGGCGTCATCGTCATCATGATGACGAGCGTTTCACTGTGCGTCAATTCTTAGCTATGGGTCCTAAGCCATTAGTTGGAGGTGAGTCTCCGGAGGATGCGGAGAATTGGTTAGACCGCATGGAGACGACTTTTCAGACTTTCCAATGCACCGAGGAGCAGAAGATGGAGACCCTTGGCTATCTTCTGGATGGGCGAGCTCGTAGGTGGTGGAGGTTTACTTCTGCACCCTTTATTGCGGCGAGAGGAATGGCCACCTGGGCCGAGTTTCGCACAGCTTTCCAAAAGCGGTATTTTCCTCCTGCACTCCGTCAGTCGAAGGCAGACGAGCTACTGAGTCTGCGACAGGGAGCCATGTCTATCGATGAGTATCAGCAGAGGTTCTTTGATCTGCTATCCTATTGCCTTGAGATTGCTGATAGCTCAGAGATGAAGTATAATTTGTTCCTTCAGGGCCTTAACCCTGAGATCCATGACCGTGTGGCGGTTGGCGACGACATGTCCTATGAGGGTTTGGTGAGCCATTGTCACCAGGCGGAGGACAGCATTCGGCAGAACAGGTCTTTCCCTCAATCGAGGCCTGCTAGTTCTTTGGGTCCCCATGCCCAAACTTTTAAGAAGTCTAGATCTACTTCTTCCTCTGGTTCTGGAAGTGTTGTCCATTTCGGTAAGAAGGACAAGTGTGATCACTGTGGGAAGAACCATCCATCCGACAAGTGCCGTAGAGCTTCCGGAGCTTGTTTCCGTTGTGGAGAGACTGGTCATATCCGGAGGGATTGTCCACTATCTGGGGGAGGCGGTTCTGGTTATGGTTCAGGATCTGGTTCTCAGGCCACCGTTTAGCAGAGGTCGCAGGGACAACCTGCTGGGAGTTCTCATTTGAGGCCACGAGCTTCTGGCCAGGTGTTTGCCTTGAGGCATGATCAGGCAGTGGAGGAAAATGAGAAAGTCATCGCAGGTACATTTCTGCTTTATGGTATACCTGCTCTTGTACTTATTGACACTGGTGCATCTCATTCCTTCATTTCTGCACGTTTTGTTAAGAGGCATAAGTTACCATGCATTGCACTAGACGTAGTGATGTCTGTTTCTACTCCGACGGGCCAATCTGCTTTGGCTAAGCGTTTAGTGATGGGTTGCCCCTTAGAGTTCGAAGGGAACATTCTGTTAGCGAATCTCATGGTCCTGGCGATGGACGACTTTGATTGCATTCTGGGAATAGATATGTTGACTACCTATCGAGCTTCAGTGGACTGCTATCAGAGATTAGTACGCTTTCATCCGGAAGGGAGTGAGAGCTGGTTTTTCTATGGTGACGGAGCGCGACCCCCGATGCCTTTGGTATCAGCTTTGAGAGCCTGTCGAGCTCTAGAGTCTGGCGGGGAAGGCTACCTTATCTATGCAGTTGATTTGTCCGCTGAGAGCATTGGGATAGAGAGAATTCCTGTTGTGGATGAATTCCCAGATGTATTTCGTAATGAGATTCCGGGTTTTCCTCCTGCTAGGGAAGTCGAGTTTGGCATAGAGTTGATGCCGGGTACTTCGCCTATTTCTCGAGCACCGTATCGTCTGGCTCCGTCAGAGATGCGTGAGTTGAAGAATCAGCTACAGGATCTTTTGGACAAGGGGTACATTTGTCCTAGTGTATCTCCTTGGGGAGCTCCTGTTCTCTTCGTAAAGAAGAAGGATGGGTCGATGCGGTTGTGCATTGACTATCGGCAGCTGAATCGAGTCACTGTGAAGAACAAGTATCCGTTGCCTCATATTGATGACTTGTTTGATCAGCTGCAGGGCACGTCAGTTTACTCCAAGATTGACTTGAGATCTGGGTATCATCAGTTGAGAGTCCGTGATCAGGATGTAGCCAAGACTGCATTCCGTACTCGCTATGGGCATTACGAGTTCCTAGTGATTCCATTTGGTTTGACTAATGCGCCGGCTATATTCATGGATCTGATGAACCGTGTCTTCAGGGAGTATTTGGACAAGTTTGTCGTGGTCTTCATTGACGACATCTTGGTGTATTCGCGTAATACGGAAGAGCATGTTTCTCACTTGCGATTGGTACTGCAGACTCTTCGAGATGAACAGTTGTACGCCAAGCTGAGCAAGTGTGAGTTCTGGATGAATAGAGTGGTCCTTCTTGGCCATATCATATCCAGGGAAGGGATTTCTGTTGATCCAAGCAAGATTGAAGCGGTACTTAATTGGTCGCGTCCGACGACAGTTGCTGAGATCCGTAGTTTTCTGGGTCTAGCAGGGTATTATCGTCGCTTCATTCTGAAATTCTCTCAGTTAGCTCGACCTTTGACGCAGCTTACTCGCAAGGGTGTGGACTTCGAGTGGTCCTCCGAGTGTGAGGAGAATTTCTATGAGCTTTGACGGCGGTTGACTTCTGCGCCGGTGTTGGCATTATCGTCAGGATCTGGAGGGTATGTGGTATACACGGATGCTTCTCTTCAGGGGTTAGGTTGTGTCCTGACTCAAAATGGGCATGTGATCGCATACGCTTCTAGACAGCTGAAGCTTCATGAGGACAACTATCCAGTCCATGATTTGGAGTTAGCAGCCATTGTGTTTGCTTTGAAGATCTGGCGTCATTATCTGTATGGCGAGAAATTTGAGATCTTCACCGACCATAAGAGTCTCAAGTATTTGTTCACTCAGGCGGAGTTTAACATGAGGCAGAGACGTTGGATGGACTTGCTTAAGGACTATGATTGCGAGATAAAGTACCATCCGGGAGCTGCTAATCTCACCGCTGATGCTTTGAGTCACAAGGTGCGACTATCCGCACTTCAAACTTGTTCGATGTCTAGTGCGATCAGTGACTATTGTACTTCAGGTTATACCTTCAAGCATAAGAAAGGTATGCAGAGTATCCAGATGTTTGCAATATTATCTGAGCCAGCTTTGTATTCGCGGATTCGAGATGCTCAGATGTCTGATTCGAAGACCCAATGTTTAGCTCGTCTAGCTAACGAGGGTAACTCGTCTGGATTTCATTATCAGTCAGATGGCTTTCTGTGTTTGTCTGGTAGGCTTGTGATTTCGCAGGATGAAGAGTTGCGAGAGGAGATTTTGTCTCAGGCGCATCGCACTAAATTGAGTATTCATCCTGGGAGCAACAAAGATGTACAAGGATCTATGTACTCGTTTCTGGTGGAAAGGAATGAAACGCAGTGTTTATCAGTTTGTTTCGAGATGTTTGGTGTGTCAACAGGTCAAGACAGAGCACCGACGACCTGGAGGATTGCTTCACAGTCTTCCTATTCCTGAATGGAAATGGGAGTTTATCACAATGGACTTTGTGACCCATTTGCCAGTATCTCCGAGGAACTGTGATGCTATCTGGGTTGTGGTGGACCGACTCACCAAGTTAGCGCATTTCATTGCCTATAGCCGGGAGTACAATGTGGATCGTATGGCTCGGCTGTACATTCAGGAGATCGTTCGACTTCATGGAGTGCCTGTGAGCATTGTCAGCGATCGGGACCCCAGGTTTACTTCTAGATTCTGGGGGAGTGTTCAGCGTGTGATGGGTACTACTCTCAGTTTGAGTACTGCCTATCATCCGGAGACTGATGGTCAGTCGGAGCGCACTATCCGTACTTTGGAGGATATGCTTAGAGCGTGCGTCATGGATTTTGGTTCAGCCTGGCAGGATCATTTGCCATTGATCGAGTTCGCGTACAACAACAGCTATCATACTAGTATTGGGATGGTACCTTTTGAGGCGTTGTACGGGCGACGTTGTCGTACTCCACTCTTCTGGGAAGAAGTGGGGGAGAGACAGGCTGAGGGACCGGAGTTTATCCAGCAGGCAATAGACATTGTTGATCAGATCAAGAAATGGATTAAGACTGCACAGGATCGTCAGGCCAGCTATGCTAATATCAAGCGTAGGCCTTTGCAGTTCGATGTCGGGGAGAAAGTGTTTCTGAGAGTGTCACCTTTTCGCAAGAATCTCAGATTTGGCCTTAAGGGCAAGTTGTCTCCCAGGTTTATCGGTCCGTTTGAGATCTTGGAGAGCATTGGCGATTTGGCTTATCGACTAGCTTTACCACCGCATCTATCCAGTATTCACGACGTGTTCAACGTATCTCTATTGCGACGGTATGTGGCGGATGAATCTCATATTCTGCAATGGTCTGAGGTTCAGGTGAACAAGGATTTGACCTATGTTGAGAAACCTATTCGTATCCTGGATTATAAGGATAAGGTTTTACGGAACAAAGTCATTCATTTGGTTTTAGTTCAGTGGCAGCGCCGATGCACTGAGGAAGCTACTTGGGAGCTTGAGGACAGGATGCGTGAAGACCATCCTGAGTTGTTTTGATTTCATTCTTAAGTTGTATTCAGTTGCAAACTCTGTAAACGTTTGATTTGAATAAAGAATGTTTCTTATTTCTGTATTGCATTCGGTACTTAAGATCTGATTTCGAGGACGAAATATCTTAAGTGGGGGAGAATGTAGTAGCCCGTACCCTAATTGAGTAATTAAAGGATTAATGCTAATTAAATAAATTGGGTATCAGACGGATCGGAAGCTCCAAAGGCACGATCGGAAGCTCCGAACAGGATCGGAAGCTCCGAACAGGATCGGAAGCTCCGATGAGCGATCGGAGGCACTGATAATATTACGTCAGGCATGACGTGTGGTTGGATCGGAAGATCCGATCACCCCTATCCGGAGTCAACAAGTGATATTTTGACATGTGGCAGATCAGGATCTTCGGAAGCTCCGATGGCAGGATCGGACGTTCCGATCGAGGTTCGGACGTTCCGATCGAGGATCGGAAGTTCCGATCATTGTCTATAAATAGAGAGCCGAGGCTTCATTTCCAATTGCCAATTCCGAGTATTTCCCTCTTCTTTCTAGTCTATTCGAGTTGTTCTAGCCTTCCTAGGCTTGACCCGGTGGTCGGCGAGGCGTTCGGAAGTCGTAGCAGAGTTGTGCCCAAGTTCTGGAGGCATCGACATCAAAGGGCTAACGACGGACGAAGGTATAGCTTTTTCTTCCTATATATATTTAGGAGTATGCAATAGCTTAGTTAAGGCTTTTAGAGCACTTTAATGATAGTAGTATCATTTGGAAGTGTAGAGCAGACTATAGACGTGGACCTAGAGTTGGTAGAGCTTGCACTGTTTTGAGGTACGAAAGTACTGTTCGAGATATCCTGACTGAGTATGCATGTATTATGTGACTGCATGGTTTATATGTCATTGATTTATGCTGCATTCATTTGCATACTGAGCTATCTCCTTCGAGATGTCTGTTAGTAGGGTTTTTCCCTATCCTGTTAGTGGTTGGACTTCCATCGATTTGGGTCCGGCATATCCACTGGTATTATGGTATGGGAGCCACCTCCTGAAGCGACGGCACAGCGTGCTACATACCAGGGCCCGGTCTGTCTCTGTTATCTGATCCTTGACCTCGAGTTTATAGGGAGTTCACTTTGCTTGAATGTATACTCATACTCTCATACTGAGCGTCTTATGCTCACGTCTCGTACTCTGTGTTTCTGGACACCCTATTCCATGGGGCAGGTTTGCGATTGGACAAGGAGGGTGAATCCAGGAGGGGCTAGTCAGTGGTTGACCAGCTGGAGCTTCGTCTAGGTTTTTATTCTTGTTGTTTTGAGGTTGATACAACTATTCGATTTGATTGTATATTATTTGGATTAAGTACAGATTCTTTTACTTGGGATTGTATAATATTTATGGTTTTCGCAGTTTTATTCTGATATCTAATTAATTAAGCTAATTGCATGCCTAAGTTCTGTTAGTAGGTGATCCGGGTAAGGGTCACTATATCTTTCGACTCAAGGCGTCGTCCACTTTATTGGCCTTACCTGGATGGTAACTTATGATTAAATCGTAATCCTTCAAAAGTTCGATCCATCTTCTCTGTCTCATGTTCAGCTCCTTTTGCGTGAATAAATACTTGAAACTTTGGTGATCAGTGAAAATTTCACGCTTGACACCATAAAGGTAGTGTCTCCAAATTTTCAGTGCAAAAACTACCGCTGCTAGCAAAAGATCATGAGTGGGATAGTATTTCTCATAAGGTCTCAATTATCTGGATGCGTAGGCAATCACTTGCCCTTCTTGCATGAGCACGCATCCTAAACCTTCCTTTGATGCATTACTGTAGATGACAAAACCCTTTCCTTCCTCGGGCAGCACTAGTACTGGTGTAGATGCTAATATTTCCTTCAAGGTTTCGAAACTCCTTTCGCAGTCTTCATTCCAATAAAACTTTGTGTTCTTTTGGGTGAGTTTCGTAAGTGGTATCGCTATTGAGGAAAATACTTCAACGAATTTTCGGTAATAGCCAGCTAACCCCAAAAAGCTTCGAATTTCAGTCACTGTCCTGGGTTTGGGCCAGTCTGTTATCGCTTCAAATTTCTTGGGATCTACGGAGACTCCGGCTGCTGATATTATGTTTCCCAATAATGCCATGCTTTTCAGCCAAAATTTACATTTCTTGAATTTGGCGTAAAGCTTCTTCTCCTTTAGGGTTTGCAGTGTAATACGAAGATGCTCTTTGTGATCCTCTTCACTAGGGAAGTAAACGAGGATGTCATCAATAAAAACCACCATGAACCTATCGAGAAATGGTTTGAAAACTCGGTTCATGAGGTCCATAAATGTTGCTGGAGCATTTGTCGAGCCGAACAGCATTACTAAAAATTTGTAATGTCTAAATCTTTGTTCGGAAAGATGTCTTTTGAATGTCCTCTACCTTGACCTTCAACTGATGGTAGCCCGACCGCAAATCTAATTTTTAGAAAACAGTAGCTCCTTTAAGTTGATCAAACAAGTCGTCTATCCTTGGAAGAGGTACTTGTTCTTGATTGTGATCTTGTTGAGCTCTCTGTAATCTATACACATCCTCATGATTCCATCTTTTTTCTTGACGAATAAGACTGGCTCCCCACGAGGACGCACTCGGTCTAACTTACTTCTTGTCCAACAACTCTTGCAGTTGTTCCTTTAATTCCTTGAGTTCCGTTGGTGCCATTCAATATGGAGCTTTTGAAATCGGGGCAGCACCCGGTTCCAACTGAATCTCAAATTCAATTTCCTGATCTGGAACCATTTCGAGAAGTTATTCTGGAAATACATCCGAAAATTCTCGTACGATAGGAATGTTTTCAATTTTGAGATCCATTTCTTCTTTCACCTCGTTTACCATAGCCAGGTAAACTTCTTCGCCATTCTTCATCGCCTTCCAGGCTTGGGAAGCCGACAAGAGAGGTTTTCTCGTCTCGGTCTTACCTTAGAATGTAATTTCTTCGTGGTTCGGGGTTTGATTATTAGCATTCTTATCTCGACAGTTAACCACTGCATGATTTCTAGATAACCAATTCATCCCAAGGATGACATCAAATTCTACCATGTTGAGTTCAACCAAATCAGCATCAAAGGTTTGTTCACTGATACACATCCTACATTTTCTATGTATCTTGAGTGTCTAGATTATCTTGCTAGTAGGGGTAGCTACTCTCAGTGGTTCAGTTAGTTTCTCAGAGATAAGCTCTATTTTCATAATAAACCTCTTAGATATGAACGAATGAGTGGCACCACAATCAAATAAAACATATGCAGATTTACTATTGATTAAAATGGTACTTTCCACGACTTCATTCGCATCATCTGCTTCTTCTTGGGTGATAGCAAACACCCGGGCATTGGGCTTAACTTCCTTTGGTTGAGTCTGAGTAGTATCCGCATTTGGCCCGGTCCTTGGCTTGACAAGTTTAGGACAATCAGACATTCGGTGTCCCAAATTCCTGCAGTTGAAACAAGCGCTAGTTTTCCGACGACATTCTCCTTCTTTCCGGAAGTTGCAGATATGACATGGTCTGGTCGCTGGTCGACTCGGAGCAGAATAAGTCCCCTTGGACGATCTGCCAGACAGGTTCGGGTGCTTGGACTTTTGCCCTCTTTGAGAAGTTTGGTTGGTGAGAGGCTGTTTGTTCTTGAACTCATTTTCCCGACGCTTGATATATGTTTCAGCTCGGATAGCCGCTCCCATCAAGTCTGAAAAGTTGGTAGGCTGATAAACTATCAATGACAACTGTATACGGCTGTTCAACCCCTTCTTGAAACGGTGCAACTTCAGATCATCTTCTCCCATAATTGTTGGGGCGTAAGACTCAAGTTCATTGAACTTGTAGGTGTATTCCACCACTGTCATGTCTGAAGTTTGCGTGAGATTTTCAAAATCGCTCAGCTTCTGCCTTTGAACCTCAGCTGGAAAATATTGCTTCAAAAACACGGTACGAAACTGCTGCCATGTGATTGGTCCAGCAGCTAACATAGCGGGCTAGACAGATTCCCACCACTTACTTGTCTTTTCCTCCAAGAAAGGAATTGTCACATCTACTTTAAGTGCCTCAAGGACCTCTAGTAACCACAGTTGGTCCTCCATATTCTTCATACAGTTTCGTCCTACTTTCGGGTCGGCATCTCCCTTGAATATTTTAGTTCGATTCTTACGGAGGGACTCATAATGGAATTTGACTCCATTCTGAGCAGGCGGCGGCGGCGGTGACGAATTGCCGTTACCATTAGTATTTTCCATCCCTTGAAGGGTCATTGCCACTATTGTTGCGATAGCCGCAAGGTCTTCTCTGTTAAGACTGAGTCCTGGTGGTGCGTTCCCGTTTCCACCTTGGTTCGAGTTATTGCGAGGGTTTCTTGGGGGTCTTCCGGCCATTTCCTATAAAATTGGAACTTTAATAGTTTGTCGAAACATGATATTTTAAGAATAAAGGAAATAGCGGAATGTACGAATCAATAATTAATCAAAAGAATAAAATTATCCATATTGATTCCAAAAAGATGAAGCAAGTCTCAAAAATATCCAAAACCATGTTGAATCAACAGAGTATCAAAACAATGCTGAATAAAAGAAACTATGCTAGGGGGTAGCCTAATCTATAATCTCTTCATCGCCCGAGGCTTCATCTTCAGCCGGAATTTCTTCAAGGTTCTCCTCAACTGCAAGGGCTGCCAAGTGGAGCTGGTCAATATACTCGAGTGAGGCTAAATTCTGCTCCTCAAGGTTCTGCACAACGTGCTGTATTTTGTGCACTTGGTTTAGAGCGTGAGATTTTTTGAGTAGTGAGGGCTTGCACTCGGCCTTGAAGATCTTGGATGTGGATTCACGACTCTCGACGCATCTGGGTCTCATTGTGCGCCTCCTGATGGAGTATGGCTTGGAGTTCCTTCACATTAGCCAGGGAAGATGCTAGCTCCTTTTTTTTTTCCTCGTGATCCTTCTCCTCGTTATTAAGGTAATATGCAAGCCTTTCAACGTCGGCTTCGAGGTGGTCCCGATGCTCCTCTATCTCTCTCTTGTTAGCCTCCAACATCTTTATGTCTTCAATCATCTCTTTCTTGTGTTGTTCCACGTACAGTGAGATCTCAATTACTCGATAATTTGATATTTGTTTCGAACAATGTTTTTGCGGGCCGTAACTTTGGTGCGAGCCATCTTCCTAAAATGAAGAGGGATTAAGGTTAGAATTCAAACTCATGAACAATTCAGACATAATTGATATAGAACAAGATTTTCGAACTTTTTTTTCCAAAATTAGCAAAATGCAAAGTCAAGGGTTCAAATGATCGAATTTGTACTAAAAGTGTCATTGGTCAAACAAGGTATGAATTTGATTCAATGGGTTGTTTTGGGTTAGGATACGAAGGTATTCGGTCGAAAATTGATGACGGAGAATTTTTTTCATGTTGCATCCCATTCGGATTATGAACCTGGCGGGCTCTGATACCACTATAATGTCACGTCCCGAGATTGATTCGTGCCACCGGCGTCGTTTTAAATTCACACAAATTATAAAACAACAAGCCTCGTAGTATAGTATCTACCAAACCAGTCTTTTCTAATAAATAAAATTTCAAAATATCGTCTTTACAACTCGATAATCCAAAAACCGATAATCCAAAAACTATTAATAAATACGAAGCTTCTAATAAACTTAAATAACAAAAATATTAAATTGAAAAAAAAATCCTAGAACAAGGAATAACATAATCAAAATAACATTCTTCTTATCACCATCCCAAAATTGATCTTTCTCTCGATTCTCTAAATCATCAACTTCATCATTTGGAAGGAGAAAAGTAAAGGGTGGGTGTTTTGGAAAACACTCAGCAAGTGGAGGCCGATCCATCATACCAAAAATATATACATATATATTCATTTGAAAATTCAACATAGCATAGCATTAACATTCATAACATAATCGACATGACATAACATAACTTTTGGTCAGACAATGAAATTCATTTCATTATTCGTGGCTAACTAATCAGTCCTCTATATGTAATATGTAATCCTTCTAAGTGATAGGTCATGGAACGGTTATTATTACCCACCGCATTAGGGCCATAACATAACATGGTTCGAAATTTTTATTTTCACTTCTAATTCGAGTCATAACAGTGTCAAAACATACTTTTAACAAAGTTTCATCACGAAAAACAATCACATATCAAAATTTCAAATATTATCATGAACGATCGAAATTTTAAATCATACATAATACTTAAAAAAAAAGCCCAATTACAAAATATGTTCGTGCAAAAATAATAATTTGAGTAGGAGAAGCTTTCGGCCAAAAAATTCAGAAGCAAACTCTCGAAAATTTTGGCAGACTCTTGAGCAAATCCTAGACTAGCTCCACGTGAGAATGTGGAAAAAGTGGAAAATTCTGAAAAGAATTCAGAAAGCACTTTCGAGAGATCTTATTCCCTTGGCCAATTAGAGTGCTCATATACTTAGGTAGTGTTTGGGAGAGCTTTTAATAAGCACTTCTCAGCATCTCCTTAACAAAATTTCACAAATTTTCAAAATTTTGTTAAGAAAAAACCAAGAGCTTACTATAAACTTCTCTCAAACACTACCTTAATCTTATTCCTCTCTCACGAAGCTTCTCGCACAAATTGGGACACTTGATTTCAAAAAAAAAAGAGAGTGGACCGAGTGATGACTTTAGGTGGTAGCCTAATTCACGAAACAAATGAAGAAAATTTGGCAGCCTTCGCCCAGAACATGGGCAGAATTTTTGTAGTTTTCTGCTCGCTTCGGAAATATGGAGGAAAACAGGAAATTTTGTGTGATTTTTTATTAAGCCATGATCTATTTATTGGCGCACTCAGGAGAAGTCATGATAGAACAAGATTTTGTTATTCAAAGTTTGAAAGAAGATTATCTATCGAGATTTGGCTCCATCTAAATCTTGATCACTTATCTCAATGATATTTTGCAAACTAATTATCACGATACATAAAATATACTAGTTATCTCACAACAAAATTAATAATTAAACAAATAAAAATCTTAACTTTAATTTAGGGAATAATTTTTGGTCTTCACACAGCCTCTTTCGACAAATTTGATGGTGGCTGCCTCTGTCAAAAAATGTATAGGAAAGCTACCCTTGCATCCATCACACTTAGTTAAGGTAGTGTTTGGAAAGCTTGTAGGAAGCACTTCTCAGCTTTTTCTTAACAAAATTTTTGTTAAGAAAAAACTGAAAATCTTAACAAAATTTTTGTTAAAAAAAAACTGAGAAAAACTTCCTAGAAGTTATCCCAAACATTAACTAATTGTGTGTTGTACCACTTAACAATTTGATCACCCTTCTGCTCTGCACGAGTGTAAATGGACTCTTTTTTTTTTTGTCAAGTTTCCAAGTTATACTCAGTAGGAAAAGTGAATATTGAAGTCGAAATAATGATAAGTACCATGCATTGTTTTGGATTCGGGATTTATGTTTACGCATAGCTCATGTTTCCATTTTTGGTTGGTTGGCATTAACTGATGTGTTAAACTTGCTACAAATAATTTAATTTTAACAAATGGTTTCATTTCTAGGTTTTATCAATACTTGTCATGAAAACAAATTGACAGTGATTTTAATAACGTAGTGTCAATTGAGATGAAAAGATTATCGAAAAGGATAAGTATTTTACACGTAACCCAACACCTTGATCCTCTAGAAAAATTTCCAGGCCAAATCTCAAATTTTCGCTCTGGGGGAAAAAATGGTACAACCAACTCGAAATTTAAAACAAAAAAAAATTACCAATCTTTCGATGTTTAAATTTAGCTGATTTGCAAGACATTCCTAAAATTTAGGGGGTCGAAAACTACTAAACTTAGGCTACTTCAAACAAAATGTCTGTGAAAGCCATAATAAGATTCTTGACTATACAAGTGTCCAAAAGATACATTCACACCATATAACTGCAATGAAGAAGTAAGGTCGTCAGAAGATTTCAACCATAACGGGTCCGAATGGCATGACTAGGGATCAGTCTGGGATCAACATGGCTCCAAGAATCAAGGGGTTTAGGCAGAAAAAAAATGTTGCGTACAAAACCTAAATGCAAGATGGGTGCCTATAGAACAACCTCAAATGTACTGCAGCCTTGGCACTTGATATACAGTGCAGTCAAACAAAATTTGGTCTCGCTGCAAAACTCGGGCCTCAGCCTGCATCCTCTATCAAGGTGTTCCATGTGCACCTCGCCCAATCTTTGCCTTAACAATTTCAAATTAACCTAAGAACAGGAAAAATAATCTTATCAGTGTGAGCACAACTAAAAACTGGCAAGGCCTGGTCAGTGTAAGCACAACTCAAAAACTGGCAAGGCCTTGCCAGTGGAAGTATTCATACTGTTGGTAGACCGATCCAGCAAGTGATGGTGGTGGTTATTGTATTGCTGGAGGGAAATCAGTTATCATATACCCAAGCAATTTGAAATGAACCAAACTACACAAAATTTTTGACTAAGAATTTCTCACCAACTATGAAACCACTTTGGTTCTAATGATAAATTAATCACTCTTGTCAGCTTACTTGAGAAAAATTAAAGCTCTGTAGCAAGGAAAAGAAGGCCTTTATTTTGGTTGGTTGGTTCAACAAACGTTATTTGTTGGAGATGTATTCATTTTTACAGCAAAAGAGGATATGTGCAGGTACCACAAATATTGTTTGTCATGCCATGTGAATAGCGGAAAAGAAAAGAAAACATAAGGTTCAAAAAGAGTGATTAAATGTTATTTCAAGATCTACTCCACTCGTTTTTTGTGTGTTGCTTGATAAATTATGATGGAAATGATGACTTCACACCATTTTAAGCTGCATTTCAAGTAATTGAGGCTAGTTACTAGTTCTTTAAGCAATTTTGCTGAGGCAAGATCAAGAGAGTGGACGACCTCGTCGTCCCTTGTAAGTTTGACTTCACAGTGACTGCAATAAATGTGATGATAATTCTCCTGTAACTTCCCTCGTTTGCAGATGGGGCACCAAAGCTCCTCTTCGACCTAAATCCCAACTAAAAAATTTAGAAATTCTGCTTGTCTTCGGAATTGGTCAAAAGGAAATACTAAACATAAAAAAGTTAAATTTACAAATCCCATACCAAGAAAAGTAAGATAGGGCATGCACACGAAAAGCCATAAACTCATTCTAATAAGAACCTTTGATAAACAAAAAGTAGAGGTGCAAAGCTTTCATAACGCATACTTCTAATGCAAAAAATGCAAAGAAAAAGAACCACTGCAAAATAAACAATAAACAATTAAAATGAAACAGAAAATGAATAAGATCTAATATCTCTCAAACACAAATGAACATAAAATTGATACCTAGCAAAAGTCTCCCATTTTGCAAGAATACCCTCATATCCAGAAAATGAAACAGAAAATGAATAAGAAATTGGCAAAATCAAATCCGGATGCCTCCATACCACATCTCAAACACAAATGCACAAAAACTTGATACCGAGCAAATGTCTCCCATCATGCAAGAACACACTCATATCTTTGTATAAGAGCAATTATTTGCTGAAGGACGAAGAAAATCACGCAAGAACTGTATTCTTATATCAAGATGAAGGCAACAATTTCATAGGGTAAAACTGGACTGAATTGCCGAATTTCATCAAATGAATCGACATGAGCAAACTGATATAGAGGATTAAATAGTTGTCATACCTGCTCACTATTGAGCTGCATATTTGTAATGGGCAAAAATTAAAGACAAATTACTGATATCAAAGATGATATGGTGGAAGATTCAAAAATAAGGAATTGATTAGAAGGATTTTATTTAGTTTCCTTATTTAATATTGCATGCATTCTAGCCATGAATAGAGGGATTACTTCATATTTCTGAAATTAATTGTCTTCCTTGTATTTAAATGATTATTGTTGCAAGGAATAAAGGCATCCAGAATTCTAAATCAAATAGTGAATGTGAGATCGCGAGGTTCTCTCAAAACGAGCCTCAAAACCCTATCCAAAAATACATTGATCATCCCATCACATGATCCAAACCTGGGACCATAACAATATTACACTCATCCAGAAAATGAAACAGAAAATGAAAAAGAAATTGGAAAAATTAAATCCGGATGCCCCCATACCACATCTCAAACACAAATGCACAAAAAATTAATACCGAGCAAAAGTCTCCCGTCATGCAAGAATACACTCATATCTTTCTATAAAAGCAATTATTTGCTAAAGGACCTAGAACATCACGCAAGAACTGCATTCTTATATCAAGAAGAAGGCAACGTTTTCATAGGGTAAAACTGGACTGAATTGCCGAATTTCATCAAATGAATCGACGTGAGCAAACTGATATAGACAATTAAATAGCTATCATACCTGCTCACTATTGACTCATATCCAGGAAATGAATAAGAAATGGCAAAATTAAATCCGGATGCCCCCATACCACATCTCAAACACAAATGCACAAAAAATTAATACTGAGCAAAAGTCTCCCATCATGCAAGAATACACTCATATCTTTGCATAAGAGCAATTATTTGCTAAAGGACCTAGAACATCACGCAAGAACTGCATTATATCAAGATGAAGGCAACGATTTCATAGGGTAAAACTGAACAGAATTGCCGAATTTCATCAAATAAATCGACATGAGCATACTGATATAGAGAATTAAATAGTTATCATACCTGCTCACTATTGAGCTGCATATTGCACTCATATCCAGAAAACGAATATGAAATTGGCAAAATTAAATCCTGATGCCCCCATACCACATCTCAAACACAAATGCACAAAAAATTAATACCGAGCAAAAGTCTCCCATCTGCAAGAATACACTCATATCTTTGTGTAAGAGCAATTATTTGCTAAAGGGCCTAGAACATCACGCAAGAACTGCATTCTTATATCAAGATGAAGGCAACGATTTCATAGGGTAAAACTGGACTGAATTGCTGAATTTCATCAAATGAATCGACATGAGCAAACTGATATAGAGAATTAAATAGCTATCATACCTGCTCACTATTGAGCTGCATATTACACTCATATCCAGAAACTGAATAAGAAATTGGCAAAATTAAATCCGGATGCCCCCATACCACATCTCAAACATAAATGCACAAAAAATTAATACCGAGCAAAAGTCTCCCATCATGCAAGAATACACTCATATCTTTGTATAAGAGCAATTATTTGCTGAAGGACCTAGAACATCACGCAAGAACTGCATTCTTATATCAAGATGAAGGCAACGATTTCATAGGGTAAAACTGGACAGAGTTACCGAATTTCATCAAATGAATCGACATGAGCAAACTGATATAGAGAATTAAATAGCTATCATACCTGCTCACTATTGACTCATATCCAGAAAATGAATAAGAAATTGGCAAAATTAAATCCGGATGCCCCCATACCACATCTCAAACACAAATGCACAGAAAAATTAATACCGAGCAAAAGTCTCCCATCATGCAAGAATACACTCATATCTTTGTATAAGAGCAATTATTTGCTAAGGACCTAGAACATCACACAAGAACTGCATTCTTATACAAAGATGAAGGCAACGATTTCATAGGGTAAAACTGGACTGAATGCCGAATTTCATCAAATGAATCAACATGAGCAAACTGATATAGAGAATTAAATAGCTATCATACCTGCTCTCTATTGAGCTGCATATGCTCATAAACTGCACGAGCCAAGTATTCATCTTCTTCATCCTCCCATGCTTGGATGAAACATTCTGACTCTGTCAGTGTTCAGATTTTATCCATCAATTTTGTCAAGCACCAGCTTGATGAAAAATGTCTTGAAGGGGAGTTGTATGTGGAGATCAAGAGACATGTTTTATATTTTTAGCTAACAGCATTGAACTTGCTGATCAAATTCCAACCACGCACATCAATAATTTTTGACAATGAATGCAAATTGAAGCTAAATGTTCTGGCATTCAGCAATAAACCTACTTGCAGCGAGTGAAAGATTTGCCAAAATTCAGAGTGAGAGCCTAATTTTTTTAAGAGTTTTTTGGTAAGGCAACATTATCTCAATATCAACCATAATGCTCTAAACATCATATGCGAAGACAGAAAATATTGAAAATTGCCTTCGCAACCACGGTAACTGCAATTTCCATCCACCGTAGCTGTATTCATACCTTTTCTAGTTTTCTCTGTTCTAAGATCCTCATAAAATATTCTTTCCATCAGTAGTAGCATTTCTTCATAGTCTCCTTGATAACTTGTGGAAAGCACGTCATCTTCCCATATCATGTCATCAGTTTTAGCGTCAAAAGTCGGAATCCCATATTTTTCATGCAAAGATGATTCCTTAATTTTTCTTAGTTCATCAGAAACTATGTCCTGGAGAGTTGATTTGACAAGATTCTGCAAAAAAGAAACTTTTAAGCAAATTCAATACTAGCAAGATAACTAACATAATATGGTAAATTTATCAGGAGAGTTCATTGCCATACACTAGAATTCTGTTAGGCAAACAATATCCCTTCCATTGAATGAAAAAATTGGTTAGTGTGAATTTATATTTACTGGATTCTGTTAGGTAAACAATATTCCATCAAGTACACCAAAGATTGTCCTGCGAGGGTGTGAGATATAACAGCAGGTGAGGAGAAGAGTCACAAGCAGATTCATCGTTCCAGGTGTTGGAAAAAGGCTTAGGTACAATTGAAAATTAGTATTCATTACCCAATGGTGAGAAAGGGGGCAGCGAGGTAAGAGCCCATGCATAGGTCATCGAGGTACACAAATGCATATCATGATTGCAAGTGCAGAAGCCACATTCAAGAGATGGAATGGGTGGTTAATATGAGTACAAAAGGAATCTCAGTCTGAAACTTCTGAGATAGACAAGACACTCTGTTAAGTTTATATAATATATAATAGGTATGACGAGCTCTGCAAGTAACAACTGTTTAGCATTAGGATAACTGCCCTCAAAAGACAAGCCATACGAGGTTTAGTAGGCAATGTAGTAGTACGTGTTATTTTTCGGTATAAAAAAAACTTTGCTCCACAGCCATGGGTATTATGGTATACAAATGGATATTAAAGGAATCTTGCACCTGATGAATCACTTTCACATCTACTTAATTGAATAAGTCAACCCATTTCCTCAAGAAAAGGAGACGTAGGATCATTCTCCACAATTCCCTGTCCTAAGCACCGTTAGCCAAAAGGAGAATAAGCTAACCAGAAGGCTAAGGTTAAACTGGATATTTCTTTGTCTCTTACACACAAACATATAAACTAATTCTTATATTCTCATTGAGATTATAAGCGTTAACATAACTGTGCAACAATTAACAATCCACAACCAATACACAAACGTTCCCAGATAGAATTTAAGCTTAAACAAATAAAGAAATAAATAGCAACCAGCACCTCGTGATTGGAAGAGTCGTCCGCAGCTTCTGGTAATCTCAATTTCCAAAGCAAGCGAGTTCTATCCTCGCGTACCCTTTTAAAGCAATTTTCTCTGAGCTGCATTTCGGAATATATTTTTCTGCATAAACAATTGATTCCACACACACAAACCAAAAATAATAATAATAAATAAAAATTGACGAAGCACCTTGTGTTTCCAATCGGTGTAAGTAGACGATTGAGCTTTCAGAGATGATCGACGAATTCTGGGAGCGGGCGCGGGCGCGTCGTTCTCCTCTTCCACCATGTCTCCTCCGCTACTGCTCTTCATCTCCCCCATCACGCGGTTGCGAAATGATATATATCTAGCACAAATTCATAATTAATAATTTATTCTGTTCTATTCTATTCTAAAAAGATCTATTCTTCTATTTTATTATTAATTATTAGTATTCTCTATTTTTCTATTCTATCTATTCTTCCATTCTATTTTACTAGTAACCAGACGCACGCCTTCTATTCTCTATTTTTTTTAACTAAAAATAATAATAACAATAATAATAATAAATAGTGAAATAAAAAAATGGACTGTTTGTAAATAAATATTCATAAAAAACAAAAAAAATATAATAAAAATGATATTTTCATAATTACATAATCATTCAAGGGTAAAATCATGAGAGATGTCATACCAAGAGACCATTAAGGTGCTCTTACTTTATATATAGTATAGATAATAGTTGGAAGACATATAGTAACTGCTAACATGAGGATACCAACTTTTGTTTCCGATTTTACCCTCTCATCCTACTTTTATCCACTATTCCACTAAACCTCTCACTCACTCCACCCACAAAATTAAAAATACATAAAAAATAACTTCTATTTTACATTATGCGTGTGCCTTTTTTACTAGTTATTGTAAGAGTGTGAGCCACCCTGCCATGACCTATGGCCCGTTTGGGTTGACCTGTTAAGGTCCGCCTTCAAAACGACCATAAACACCTCAACCCGCCCAGCCCAACCCTGCCACGGGTTGCGGGCTAGACAGGCCAACCCGCCAAAATTTTTTTAAAAAAAATAAAAAACAACATTATTTTTTGAAATTGAAAAAAATATATCAACAACATTACACAATAACAAATAAGAAATGTCACAATTAAACAAATTATATAAAATTTTGATGTTAACTATTATATTTTGGATAAAAAAAAATCACATTTCCAAATAATATGAATAATATAAATAGATATTTAACCATAAAAAATAATAATGTAAGATATTAAAAATATTACAAATACTAGTTTTAAAATTTTAAAATCACATTATCTAAAAATAAGTGTTTTTATGCCCATAATTTAAAAAAATAAAAATTTTATTTTTTTTAAAAAAATGGTGGGCCGGCCCGCCCCGCCTCAACACGCGGTCCGTTTGGGTTGGCTCATTTAGGCCCGCCTCCAAACAGGCCCATAAAACCCTACCCAACCCAACCCACCAATTTTTAATGGCGGGACGTGCTGGCCAAAATGGCCCGACCCATTTTGACGGCTCTAGGTGGATGCGTCTTGTTAAAACCTTATTAGAAAAAATCCAATGGGACAAAATTCTAGTGAAAGAAAAAGAGTACGACATCTTATTACTTATTAACTGTCTCATTAAAAATCATGTTATGAAATTCACGTGAGAAAAAAAAATACAACTTTGATTTCTCTCCTTCTGCAAGCATCACTTAAAATTATTACATCTTAATATTCTAATCTTGTGCATTGATTTTCCAAAAATTGATGTATATGATGTCTTCGCCCTTAGATATGGTACTTCAAGATTAAATTTTTTTTTTTTAATCTTCAAGTTGATGAAAATAATATTTGAGCATCAAATCCCTTGAGGATTTTCTATATATCATCGTCAAACCAATGCAAGTATGACAAATGCAAATATTTTCATAATCATCTTCGAAATTTTGACAAGTTTTGCTAAAATTAGCTCATATTGTCATATGTCATTTTTCAATCATTTTTATTGATAATCTCTATAAATTATAGTTTAAGATAATCATCATTTTACATAATATAAAAAGTAAATTAATAATTATGTCATTTCTCTCCCAAATAGTTTATGAAATCTCATCTTTTATATACTTGTATTCTTCACAAATAACATGATCCAAATTGGATTAATTGAAATAATCGATTGTTCAAGCTTCTAGCGTCCTTTTTCATTTACTTGCAAATAATATAAGATATGGCCCTGCGGGATATCGATTTTTTTCATAATGATAAGCCTCCATTATTTTCTCACATTGAGATGTTCACTCATTTTTTTTAAAGGGGTTCTTCGTCACTTCAGACAATTTGTATACATTTTTCAACTTGAACATAAATGTAGCTAAATAGTATAGACGATCTTATACACAAGATCAAATAATATATTTTGAGATTTAAATTTTGAACATCAAGTTCACTTTATATTTCATTGAGATCGATCTCAAAAATATTCTTGTAGCTTATATTTTCTCACCCTCAATGTTGAAAATATTGTTTTAAAAAAAATGAAAAATGAAAAATTACGACATAAAAATCTCATATTCAAAATAGTTGATCATAATATCTAAATATTTATAACATATTTACAATCTCTTCAAGAGATTTATTTTAGTTTATTTCTTGAACAAATATTAACTTTCAACACATAATCAGTTGGCATGATAATTTTATGGCATTCCCAAAATATGACGCATTTATTCTCAAAATCAATGGTTTAGTAGTTGATTGGAGGCAAAATAAATCATCTAAACCAGCATATTTATAATCATAAAATTGATATGCATACCCCTTTTTTTTAATCAAGCTTGTCTTGATTATATATTCTAGAAATTTTTCTTAATACATATTTTCGCAAACACCAAGTTGCGATTTGTGGACCATGTTTATCATTACTAATTCATTCCAGATAATATGGAGATTTCTGTCAATTTAAGCTTATGATGTTGATATCAAATTTGATAAGCCACAAACAAGAATTCATAAAATCTTATGAAATTTTGATTCAAAAACCTTCATATTTATCGATCCATGAACTTTTGACTTCTTCATAATATCTTTGTGCACTTCAATAGTTTGTCAACTATTTATATAATTTGAATGCTCAATTATGCAAAACTCTGAAAGTATTTGCATCAATGATATTTTTGGAGATCTTTAGCTTTTCTAGAACTATTGATTTGCAATATAATATGTATAACAAATCAATATTCAGTGGATTCATAAATGCATATGCGTCAATATTTATCACTATTTTATAACATAAAGCACATCATTTTTTCACCGTCAATCAAATGATTTTTAAGATCTCTCATACGTGCATATCAATATACGATGAATATAATTTGGGTAGACATCAATAGTCTTCACAAAATCTATATTGTGCTTGATGAATATCAATAAAATATTTTTGTGTACATCATATACAACATCATGATATATAGTGATATGAGATCATGTACATTTAGTAAAATACTTGATTAAGTATTTATGTAATAACCCAATTTCCATTATAGTAGGAGTTCGGACGATCCGAACCAATCAAGCCATGGGGATCGAACCATCCGAACAGTTCAGAACCATGAATTTAGTTCGGAAGCTCCAAAGCGATCGGACGCTCTGAAGTTGAGATCGGAAGATCCGATCGCATGTAGATAAGATGATATGGGTTTGATGTGACCTGACAAGGAGATCGGATGATGCGAAGCTAGAATCGGACGATCCGAACTCTATTGGCAGCCAATTTTCAGATAAGAGGACAAGTGTTTGGTGGGGGTTGTTTCAGAGGGATCGGACAATCCGATCTCAGAGATCGGACCATTCGAACTACACCTATAAATAGCGGCCGAGGGTGGCCACTTTCAGTGCACCAATTCCTATTGCCCTCTCATTCTAGCTCGATTTTAGGGGCTTTTAGGCATTCTTCTTGAGGGCCAGGAGGCGACGGAACGCTGCTGGGTTCGTAGCGGAGTTGTGCCCAAGTTTTGGGATTATCGGCATCAGTGGGCTGACGACAAACTCAAGTATAATACTAGACTCGGATTAGCTTTTGTGAGTAGCTATTAGTCTAGTTAAGGCTTTTAGTAAGCTATAAATGATATAGTGATTATATGCTTATAGGCTTGGACTTGAGTACCCGGATGGCTAGGTTGATTGAGTTGCATGATTTTAGGTACGGACGTACTATCCGAGATCCTCTGGTTGAGTATATGTATTCTATGATTGCATGTTTTATGTGACATTGATTATATGTGCATTTATTATGCCACGGATATTATGCCGCATGCATTGGCACGTTGAGCCTGTAATTTACATTGAGATAACCAGTAGAGGGGTCGCTCAGCCCCATGATATTTTGTGGATGGATACCATATTTTTGTATCCAATTATGTCCACGATTTATGGTATGGGAGTCACCTCCTGATGCGAGGGCCCAACATGCTACATATCATGGCGCCTTTGACTGAGCAGTGTTTTATCTATGATAGGTTCCCGGTACCCATTCATATGTATTTGTATTTTCATTCATAGCATGTATATACTCATACCTCCGTGTTGAGCATTATTTGCTCACGGTCTTGTGTTTTATTGAACACCTCATTCGACGGGACAATAGCAGGTTTTCCAGGTTTGGGGATCAGTAAGTAGTTGGCAACCGAAGAGTTGGGAACTCAGTTGGTGCCAGTGGTATTAGGTAGGCTTGACAATTTGTATTGGATTTTTGATTGGGTTGTATTATTATTATTTTGGGTTTCAGATATTTACCGGTTGTATTCTGCCGGGTTAGTATTTGATTTAAGTTTTTGTAGTTTTCTCTGATTTTGTTATTTAAGTTTTAATTGAATGCATAAGATTTGGTTACTTAGTGATTCCGGTATGAGTCACTATATTTATGGTATCAGAACATGCAATATGAGTCTTTGGGACATAGTTCTTGAATTATTGGGGTATCATGTTAGAGTGACGATTGGGACATCAGATGTGGGGATGATGAGGCACCTAGGTTTTCTCAAGGTTGTCGTCATCAAGATGATCTTCAGAGACTCGATTTATGTAGGTTCCAGCAGGATGGGACCTAGAGAAGGATCGTGTCCAAGATGTCATGAATAGCAGGATATTGGTTGGAACATATGGGATACTACTGTCCATTCTGCTTTGACCTAGAAAGGCATTTCTGAAGATTCTCCACAAGTAGTTGGAGAGATTTTCATAAAGATCTTGTCTCATCTACCCGATAATGGACCCAACAATATTGGAAGGATCCAGGTAGATTAGTAAGAGTTCGTGTGGAAGGAGTTCTGCCAGTATGCTTGTATTGATGCTTGAGAGAGGCAGACTGGAAACTGCATGTTCAAATCTGTAGTGACCCGCACCGTGATCACCTACTAATTAGAATCTTAAGAATGAAATTAATCAATAAATAATCTTAATCGGAGTAAATTGCGGAACTTAAATAAATCAATACCAGAAAAGCAAAACCTAGTGGTCAACCTTGCCATCCAGCCTTGGTCACTACCTAACCTCCCTATCCTCAGGAGAACTACCTGCATCTGCCCCATTGAATAGGGTATCCAGACAACAAAAAATAACCGAAAGTGAGCCTAACATTCTCAATACAAGAGTTTGAGTATACAATATCATATGTGCATGTATGCAAATGAACTGGGTACCAAGACACTCAGGTCAAGAAACTAGCTGATGTGGTGATATTCTCCTATATTTATTTGAGTTAATTTGTATGATTAGGATAATGTACATTGATTAAATGCATTGTATAGTTCATAATTATTGTTTTTGGTTTGATTTAGGAGAAGAAGGAGAATGAGCAAAAGGTAGATGAATTTGAGAGGAAAAGATGGAAAAGCTATTGCGCAAGAATGAATTATGGAGCAACAATGATAAAAAAAAATTATTTTTAATTCTAGGAAGATCCAAATCCGATCTCCATCGTTCAGAATGAAGTTCAATATGTTTTGAAGTTGTTGTCCAAATTTTAGCTCAATCCGATGGCTAGATCTTGAGATATGAAATTTTCAAAAATGTTGCGCGCTGGAAAAAAAAGTGAGCTCGCTCGATCGGTAACGTTTGACCGATCGAGCGAGACCTGTGCTGCGGGAAAAAAATATTGGACATAAAGTTGCTTGCTCTATCGATAACTTTTGACCGATCGAGCGAGATGTGAAGTTCGGGAATTATATTTTAATTATGAAACTGTAACACCCGAAAATTTTAATACGTAAATTTGCATGCATAATTAAGGAAAATAATTATTTAAAATTTATATTTGGGTTAAATGACATTTATGTGTTATTATGTGAATTATATGCATGATTTAATTTATTTTAACATTTAACCCGCTATTTTAGAATTTTTAGATTTTTAAGGAAATTATTGGTTTTGATCGCGTAGACGGGACCGTGGACGGACGAGATACCAAAAATTCTTAGCCAAAAATATTTTATGAGCTTTATGAGCCTTAAAATAATATTTTTAGGTATTTTGTCAAGAAAATTTTAGTATTTAATTATATATTTATTTAAGGATTGATTTTTAGCCAAAATAAGTCATTTTATTGACTTTTATTAATATTTAAAAATTCCCAAAATTATTATTTCGGGATTTTGGTTTAATATCAGATTTATTATTAATTTTAATAGTTTAAAAATTTTATATTTTATGTCATATTATCTACCTAACTATATTATATTAATTAATATCCTATTTTAATTCTATTTAATTTATTTAAAACCTAAACCTACCCTACCACTATCTCCTTCAGCCGACAACTCCCTTTTCTTCCACCCTCCTTCAAGCCTCCATCATCCTTCTTGGCAGAAAACCCCATAGCCGATCATTCAAGCTTCATTCCTTGAAGAATTTTGGTCCGTTCGTCGTCCCGAAGACCCGTAGACGCGATATTCTTCGTCAATAATTTAAAGGCATGTGTAATTCTTTTCTCTCAACACCATATAAGCTATTACACGTTTCGTTACAGATTTTATTTGTTTGACATGGGTTATACGTGAATGGATGCAATAATTTGAGGATACACTGTGCATACCCCTCGTTTCTCTCCAAAATTTGATGCATATCCACGATTTTGCCTCCATGGGATGGTCAAGTACTGTGGCTGATGGTCAGGGGGTGTGTCAGGGTCATAAGGGTCGAGCCATGGCCAGGGTTAAGGCTAGATAGGGCTAGGCCGTGATTTTGGGCATGAGGTTGACAGCAGGTGCGCAGGTTAGGGTTCATGGGAAGGGCTCGGTTTGGTTAGGGGCTGGGCTGCATGGCTTGGGTTCAGGGGCTAGGTTAGTACCGCCCAGACGTGGGCTACGTCTGGGCGGCGGCGCTCCGGCCAGGGGTGGCCGGAGCGGGCCGGCAGCAGGCCAAGAAGGCCTGCTGCTCACGGCCGAGCCGAGGGGAAGAAAGGGGCTACGGGTTGGGCTATGGGTTTGGTATGGGTCGGGTCCTGGGTGGTCCGGGTCGGGTTTAGGTCATAGTGGGTCGGGTTAGTAGGGTCCGAGTTTGGGTTAGGTGGGCCGGGCTCGGGTATTTTAATTTTTAAGAATTTAATAGTTTAAGTGGGTTTTGGGCTTTAATAATTAGTTAGAAAATTATTTGGGCCTCCAAATAAATTTTTTTGGGCCTTAAATAATTTATTCAAGTTAGCCCAATGATTTTTATGGGCTTGGGAGCCCATAGGAATTTTTGGGCCAGTCAGTGATTTTTGGGCCAGTCCAAAAATTTTTATGAATAAATTAGTTATTGGGCCCAAATATTTTTATTTAAGCCCAATAACATTTAAGTACTTTATTTTAGTAAAAATTATAATTTGTAAAATTATTTATTTTAATTATGGGTATTAAGTCAGTTAAGGGGTTTAGTAGAGAGATCAGCAGTCTGGACCAACCCATGAAAAATAAATGAGTCCGAAATATATATTTAATTATTTTATGCATAAAGTTTATATTTTAAGTATAAGTATATTTATTATGAAAATAAATTAAATATATATTACGGACATATTTTCAGTGCATGCATTCATGAAATTTCTTATGTATATAATTATGTAAATGATGAGCAATAAAATATTTTTGTGGAAATTGAAGTATGTGTGGCATAGGGGTGGTTTTTCACCATATAATTCGGTAGTTTTACTACCATAGGGGTGGTTATCTACCATATGATTCGGTAGTTTACTACCATAGGAGGTGATTTATCACCGCCATCGTACGTTGGTTTGTGAGACTGATCAGTCGACACATGAGCGTCACACTTATGGATAGGACCATCTTCAGGTTTAAAAAGCATTGCTCAATTATGTGATATATGATAAAGAAATAATATGTTTATGATTATGGTTATGATTCAGTTATGACTCAGCAGTTTTATTATGTGATGAAAATATTTCCATGCATGGTCATGTACATGTATATGTATTAGTAATTATGTGATGCATTATTTTTAACCTTGTTATAAAGGATTAGACATGTTGAGCCCCTAGACTCACTACGCTTATATGGTGCAGGTGAGACAGATGACTTTTATGTAGCTCCTACCGGTGGTGAGGACGTATGAGTTCACGGAGCAGTGGACCCCGTGACCGTCGCAGATTTTAGTTGATGTTTAAGAAACATTTATTTTATTATGCTGAGTTTTTTTAAACAAGTTCTTCTTTTTATTATTTTAATTATGGGAATGTTGAATTATCAAACTTAGTATTTTTATTTCTTGCATAAGGATATTTTCAGCAATTAATTAAGTTATTTTTATGTAGTAAAATTATTTTTTTTATGTTTATACATATATGTATGGGCGTATATGTATAGTATTATTTATAGATTATTTAAAAAAAAAATTCCGCATTTATTAGTAGTAGGCGTTTCATTTGGTATCAGAGCGCGGTCCTTGGAGGGTGTCCTACTGCCACGTGAAGCTCAGAAATCCTACTACCGGTCTGTAAGTTTTAAATGTTTTCTTATGAATTATAAGGAGCATATGTAACGATTTAAGATTTTCATGTTAGAAAAGTTTTAGAACCCTTAAGTTATGCATTGCGATTTACGTAAAGAAATATGTGGTGGTGCAGAATGCCTCCAAGACAGATGAATAGGCGAGGGGGACCTCCACCTCCGCAGAATCCGCTTGCAGCATTGGAGCAGGCCAATGCGAATATGATGGCTGGGATTACTGCTCTGTTGGAGCAGCAGGCGGCACGTCCTAGGCTCACCCATGATGAGGATGTTGCCGAGCGGTTCCAGAAGAAGGTACCTAAGGAGTTTGTCGGCACCACTGATCCACTCATTGCTGAGGGGTGGATTCGATCACTGGAGTCCATATTTGACTACATGGGGATCACTGATGCTGACAGGGTGAAGTGTGCAGTGTATATGATGAGAGGTGATGCAGCCTCTTGGTGGGAAGGTGCGGTTCGAGGTGTGAATCTACCTAAATTGACTTGGATAGAGTTCAGAAGCATGTTCTATGCCAAGTATTTCACTGAGGATGTGCGCAGTCGCATGATCCGGGAGTTTATGAGTCTCCGCCAGGGAGACAAGTCTGTGGTGGATTACATCACCCAATTCGAGAGAGGGTGTCGTTTCTTGCCTCTTATTGCTGACAGTGCGCCGGATAAGTTGAGGCAATTCGTGGATGGTTTGCGGGCTGACATCAAACATGACATTCGCATGTTGGATGTCACTACTTATGAGGCGGCAGTTAGCAGAGCATTACGTTCTGAGGAAGGGAGGCGAGAGATGCAGCGAGAGCAGCAGAGTAAGAGGCAGTTTCAGCCAGGGTATCAGAGGGCAACTTCGCAGCCTCCTGCGAAGAAGCCGTATACTGGGCCGTCTAAGGGCCCGAATCAGCAGGGACAGCAGCAGAGGCCTCAGGGGCATCAGCAGCAGCAGCAGAGGGGCGGGGCCCCTAATACTGGAGGAGTTCCGATCTGCCCACAGTGTCAGAAGCCGCACACCGGGAAGTGTCTAGTGGGGTCCAATGTATGCTATGTTTGCAAGGAGCCAGGGCATGTTTCATATAACTGCCCGAAGAGGAAGAACACCACTGGGTGGGTGTTCGTCATGCTGGCTGAGGAGGCAGACCCAGATACCTCCTTAATCACCGGTATTTCCTAAACTTTTTTTTTTAAGAAATTTTTTTGGGAATTTACTTCATGATTTTAAATTGCATGAATTATCTGTTTGTTTAGTTAGAGTAGGATGCTCATTTTATTCGTGTTTAATTAAGAGAAATAATTTTGTAACTTGTATTGGGAGAAAAGTAAGTTTAGTATGCGATTGTTGGGATTTTCTGCGTGCAGGGAGAATTCTAGTGGGAGGAAATTCCACGTTTGCGTTGCTAGATTCAGGAGCCACGCATTCGTTTATTTCCCTAGAGTATATCAGGCGGATATGCATCAAGCCTGAGGTTGCTGTTACAGGTTACGATGTCATTATGACGTCTGGTCAGGTTCTTACTACCACTAGTGTCTGCAGAGATTTGGAGATGGAGTTACAGGGGCATACTATCAGAGCAGATTTTGTGGTTTTACCGTTGACTGGATTCGATCTGATTTTGGGTATGGATTGGTTGTAAGTCAACGGAGCAGTGATTGATTTTCGGCAGAGGACAGTGGTATTGAAACCAGTGGTAGGCGACCAGTTTGTTTTCTATGAATCTCCGAGAAGTGAGATCTCGCCTGTTATCTCTTATACACGTGCGATGAAGTTATTGAGACGTGGTTGTCAGGGGTTTCTCGCCAGTGTAGTCACTTCATCAGAACCACCTAGCAGATCATTGTCAGACATAGAGGTGGTTTGTGACTTTTCAGATGTCTTTCTGAAAGACGTTTCGGGAGTCCCACCAGCTAGAGAGGTGGAGTTCAGTATTGATCTGATACCAGGTACTCTGCCTATCTCTAAGGCACCGTATCGACTTGCTCCTACTGAGATGAAAGAGTTGAAGGAGCAGATTCAAGAGTTGTTGGAGAAGGGCTTTATTCGTCCTAGATTTTCTCCTTGGGGAGCTCCAGTGTTGTTTGTGAAGAAAAAGGATGGTAGCATGAGACTTTGTATCGATTACCGAGAGCTCAACAGGGTCACTGTGAAGAACAAGTATCCACTGCCGAGGATTGAGGATTTGTTCGATCAGTTGCAGGGAGCTTCGGTTTTCTCCAAGATCGATTTGCGATCTGGCTATCATCAGTTGAGGGTCAGAGATGCAGATGTGACCAAGACTGCTTTTCGGACACGCTATGGGCATTACGATTTCTTAGTAATGCCGTTTGGATTGACCAATGCTCCGGCGGTCTTCATGGATCTCATGAACCGCGTATTTCAGCCGTACATAGATCAGTTTATCATAGTCTTTATTGATGATATCTTGATCTACTCGAGGAGCATTGAGGAGCATAGACAGCACTTGCAGACAGCATTGCAGACTTTGAGGGAGCATCGACTGTATGCGAAATTCAGTAAGTGCGAGTTTTGGCTAGAGCAGGTGGCATTTCTTGGCCATATAGTTTCGAAAGATGGGATAGCGGTGGATCAGACGAAAGTGCAGGCAGTGCAGGATTGGGGAATTCCGAAGAATGCTTCAGAGATTCGCAGTTTCTTGGGTTTAGCAGGCTACTACCGGAAGTTCATCAAGGGTTTTTCTTCTACCCTTGACTTCCTTGACCAAGAAAAATGCAAAGTTTATATGGAGTTCAGACTGTCAGAGGAGCTTCGATCGGCTTAAGGAAGCACTCACATCTGCGCCAGTGTTGGCAATGCCTGTTCCACACGAGGAGTTAGTGGTTTACACGAACGCGTCTAAACTTGGGTTGGGCGCCATATTGATGCAGAGTGACCGGGTCATTGCCTATGCGTCGAGACAGTTGAAAATTCATGAGCAGAACTATCCGACGCATGACTTGGAGCTAGCAGCAGTGGTTTTTGCTTTGAAAATCTGGAGGCACTATCTGTATGGTGAGAAGTGCAAGATTTTCACAGACCA
Source organism: Henckelia pumila (assembly GCF_033568475.1). Lineage (NCBI taxonomy): Eukaryota > Viridiplantae > Streptophyta > Magnoliopsida > Lamiales > Gesneriaceae > Henckelia > Henckelia pumila. The sequence continues at coordinate 144,620,697 of NC_133120.1, forward strand.
CAAGAGTCTCAAGTACTTCTTCACACAGAAGGAGTTGAACATGAGACAGCGCCAATGGTTGGAGTTAGTTAAGGATTATGACTGTGACATTAGCTACCATCCGGGTAAGGCTAATGTAGTGGCTGATGCGTTGAGTCGGAAGACTTCAGTGGTATCTTGTGTGACAGTTCAGTTGCCACTTCAGGAGGAGATTCAGAGATTCGAGCTTGAGTTGTACTCGAGCGGGCAGACACCGAGTTTGGCAGTGTTAGTGGTACAGCCGAATCTTCGGAATCGTATCAGAGTTGGACAGCCTGCAGATGAGGAGTTGCAACGATTGAGGCAGAGAGATGAAGCCAAGGGCGGGCTTCTCTATACAGTTGTTGATGGTATCGTTCAGTACCGTGGTCGTATGTGGGTACCGAACGTTGATCAGTTGAGAATTGAGATCTTGACAGAGGCTCATACATCTCCGTATTCCATTCACCCCGGAAGTACGAAGATGTATAGATATTTGCAGTCATTGTATTGGTGGCCCGGCATGAAGAGAGATATTGGCCGATTTGTATCAGAGTGCTTGACTTGTCAGCAGGTCAAGGCAGAGCATCAACGACCTGCAGGGTTACTTAAGCCTCTACCCATTCCGGAGTGAAAGTGGGAGAACATCACGATGAACTTTGTAGTTGGCCTTCCGAGGAGTACTAGAGGATGTACAGCTATTTGGGTGATCGTGGATAGACTCACAAAGTCAGCTCATTTCTTGCCGGTGAGGACTACTTACTCATTGACGCAGTATGCAGAGCTTTACATCAAGGAGATTGTTAGACTGCATGGCATACCAGTGTCGATTGTATCGGACAGAGATCCGAGATTTACGTCTGCATTCTGGAAGAGTTTGCACACAGCTTTGGGGACTCGGCTATTATTCAGTACAGCGTTCCATCCCCAGACAGATGGTCAGTCGGAGAGGGTGATCCAGATTCTTGAGGATCTACTGAGAGCTTGTGTCATTGATTTTCAGGGCTCTTGGGAGACTAGACTGCCATTAGTGGAGTTTACCTATAACAACAGTTTTCAGTCGTCTATAGGTATGGCTCCTTATGCATCTCTCTACGGGAGGAGATGTAGATCGCCAGTGCATTGGGATGAGGTTGGCGAGAGGATTTTACTTGGTCCCGAGATTGTACAGCAGACTGCCGATATTGTGACACAGATACGGGATCGTATAAGGACAGCTCAGAGTCGTCAGAAGAGTTATGCTGATACTCGACGACGAGATCTTGGGTTTGTAGTAGGTGATCATGTTTTTTTGAAAGTATCACCTATGAAAGGGGTGATGAGATTTGGTCGCAGAGGCAAGTTGAATTCGAGATATATTGGGTCATTTGAGATCTTGGAGAGAGTTGGCACTTTGGCATACCGTTTAGCACTACCGCCAGGGCTTGCAGCAGTGCACAACGTTTTCCATGTATCCATGCTTTGGAGATACATCTCTAATCCGACGCATGTGTTGGATTACGAGCCTTTGCAGTTAGCACCAGATCTAGCATTTGAGGAGAGGCCTGTTCGTATCTTATCCAGAGATGAGCGGAGATTGAGGACGCGGGTCATACCGATGATCAAAATCCAGTGGCAGAATCATTCCGAGGAGGAAGCCACTTGGGAGACCGAGGCAGACATGAGGACTCGCTACCCGGAGTTATTCGAGTAAGCACTTTAATTTCGAGGACGAAATTCAATTTAAGGGGGGGAGAATTGTAACACCCGAAAATTTTAATACGTAAATTTGCATGCATAATTAAGGAAAATAATTATTTAAAATTTATATTTGGGTTAAATGACATTTATGTGTTATTATGTGAATTATATGCATGATTTAATTTATTTTAACATTTAACCCGCTATTTTAAAAATTTTAGATTTTTAAGGAAATTATTGGTTTTGATCGCGTAGACGGGACCGTGGACGGACGAGATACCAAAATTCTTAGCCAAAAATATTTAATGAGTTTTATGAGCCTTAAAATAATATTTTTAGGTATTTTGTCAAGAAAATTTTAGTATTTAATTATATATTTATTTAAGGATTGATTTTTAGCCAAAATAAGTCATTTTATTGAATTTTATTAATATTTAAAAATTCCCAAAATTATTATTTCGGGATTTTGGTTTAATATCAGATTTATTATTAATTTTAATAGTTTAAAAATTTTATATTTTATGTCATATTATCTACCTAACTATATTATATTAATTAATATCCTATTTTAATTCTATTTAATTTATTTAAAACCTAAACCTACCCTACCACTATCTCCTTCAGCCGACAACTCCCTTTTCTTCCACCCTCCTTCACGCCTCCATCATCCTTCTTGGCAGAAAACCCCATAGCCGATCATTCAAGCTTCATTCCTTGAAGAATTTTGGTCCGTTCGTCGTCCCGGAGACCCGTAGATGCGATATTCTTCGTCAATAATTTAAAGGCATGTGTAATTCTTTTCTCTCAACACCATATAAGCTATTACACGTTTCGTTACAGATTTTATTTGTTTGACATGGATTATACATGAATGGATGCAATAATTTGAGGATACACTGTGCATTCCCCTCGTTTCTCTCCAAAATTTGATGCATATCCACGGTTTTGCCTCCATGGGATGGTCAAGTACTGTGGCTGATGGTCAGGGGGTGTGTCAGGGTCATGAGGGTCGAGCCATGGCCAGGGTTAAGGCTAGATAGGGCTAGGCCGTGATTTTGGGCATGAGGTTGACAGCAGGTGCGCAGGTTAGGGTTCATGGGAAGGGCTCGGTTTGGTTAGGGGCTGGGCTGCATGGCTTGGGTTCAGGGGCTAGGTTAGTACCGCCCAGACGTGGGCTACGTCTGGGCGGTGGCACTCCGGCCAGGGGTGGCCGGAGCGGGCCGGCAGCAGGCCAAGAAGGCCTGCTGCTCACGGCCGAGCCGAGGGGAAGAAAGGGGCTACGGGTTGGGCTATGGGTTTGGTATGGGTCGGGTCCTGGGTGGTCCGGGTCGGGTTTAGGTCATAGTGGGTTGGGTCAGTAGGGTCCGGGTCCGGGTTAGGTGGGCCGGGCTCGGGTATTTTAATTTTTAAGAATTTAATAGTTTAAGTGGGTTTTGGGCTTTAATAATTAGTTAGAAAATTATTTGGGCCTCCAAATAATTTTATTTGGGCCTTAAATAATTTATTTAAGTTAGCCCAATGATTTTTATGGGCTTGGGAGCCCATAGGAATTTTTGGGCCAGTCAGTGATTTTTGGGCCAGTCCAGGAATTTTTATGAATAAATTAGTTATTGGGCCCAAATATTTTTATTTAAGCCCAATAACATTTAAGTACTTTATTTTAGTAAAAATTATAATTTGTCAAATTATTTATTTTAATTATGGGCATTAAGTCAGTTAAGGGATTTAGTAGAGAGACCAGCAGTCTGGACCAACCCATGAAAAATAAATGAGTCCGAAATATATATTTAATTATTTTATGCATAAAGTTTATATTTTAAGTATAAGTATATTTATTATGAAAATAAATTAAATATATATTACGGACATATTTTCAGTGCATGCATTCATGAAATTTCTTATGTATATAATTATGTAAATGATGAGCAATAAAATATTTTGGTGGAAATTGAAGTATCTGTGACATAGGGGTGGTTTTCCACCATATGATTCGGTAGTTTTACTACCATAGGGGTGATTATCCACCATATGATTCGGTAGTTTACTACCATAGGAGGTGATTTATCACCGCCATCATACGTTGGTTTGTGAGACTGATCAGTCGACACATGAGCGTCACACTTATGGATAGGACCATCTTCAGGTTTAAAAAGCATTGCTCAATTATGTGATATATGATAAAGAAATAATATGTTTATGATTATGGTTATGATTCAGTTATGACTCAGCAGTTTTATTATGTGATGAAAATATTTCCATGCATGGTCATGTACATGTATATGTATTAGTAATTATGTGATGCATTATTTTTAACCTTGTTATAAAGGATTAGATATGTTGAGCCCCTAGGCTCACTACGCTTATATGGTGCAGGTGAGATAGATGACTTTTATGTAGCTCCTACCGGTGGTGAGGACGTATGAGTTCACGGAGCAGTGGACCCCGTGACTGTCGCAGATTTTAGTTGATGTTTAAGAAACATTTATTTTATTATGCTGAGTTTTTTTAAACAAGTTCTTCTTTTTATTATTTTAATTATGGGAATGTTGAATTATCAAACTTAGTATTTTTATTTCTTGCATAAGGATATTTTCAGCAATTAATTAAGTTATTTTTATGTAGTAAAATTATTTCTTTTATGTTTATACATATAAGTATGGGCGTATATATATAGTATTATTTATAGATTATTTAAAAAAAATACGCATTTATTAGTAGTAGGCGTTTCAGAAACTTTCTTGGGAAGGACTCTATACTATAAATATCATCTAGAACCCGAGATTTGATCATCTTTGGATGGTTGAAGAGTGAAGAATAGGTCTGGCGACTAGGTTTTATCTTTTTTGTTATTAGATTTAATTTCTTTCTTTAATTCTTCTCAGTTTTAGTTCTTGGTATAGGAAGACAAATCCTTGAATTTTATTTATCTTGTGAGATTTTGCTTTTCATCGTTTAATTTTTATTTGAGTATCAAGATTTGTTTGGGATTGATTGATATTCTTGTATGTTTGATTGTTGGCTTGATCACCTGATAATTTTCTAATACAATCTACAGATAAATTAGATATCAAATCCTTAATTGTTTGATCCCTCTAATTTGTGGAGCAACTATGATTAATAATTTTCGCTTGTGAATTTGTTAATTCGTAGGAACATCTCTTGACTAGATTAAATACAATCGTTTGTATTTGTGTTGTTTAGTTTTATCAATTTCACTAGTTTGAATGATACCTTGAATTTAAATATTAATCTCTTGTATTTTGGTTAATTCATTGGTAAGGGTTAATTTAGAACGCTTGTGTCTAATTAACTAAAATTAAGGTGAGATAAGAATTAAGTTTTCAATGATGAATATTCAAATATTAATTAATTATTTTTAAAGAATCGATGATCGATTGAATAACTTCAAGGGTGTAATCGACCGATACCAAGACTCGTTAATTAATTACTTTTCCATGCTTTGAATCTTGCATGCTAGTTGGTAAAATTTGTTTTATTTGGTTTTAATTATTAGTAGTTAATTTCAAAATTCAAAAAACCCCTTTTTGTATCCAGTTATGTCCACAGTTTATGGTATGAGAGCCACCTCCTGATACGACGGCCCAGCATGCTACATACCATGGCGTCTTTGACTGAGCAATGTTCTATCTATGATAAGTTTTCGGTACCATTCATATGCATTTGTATTTGCATTCATATCATGTGTATACTCATACCTCCATGTTGAGCATTATTTGATCACATCCGTGTGTTTTATTGGGCATATAATTCAACGGGGCAGTTGTAGGTTTCTCAGGTTCGGGAACCAGTGAGTAGTTGACAATCGAAGAGTTGGGAACTCAGTACTTGGTGCCAGCGGTATTAGTTATGCTTGATCTTTTTGTATTGGATTTTTGATTGGGTTGTATTATTATTATTTTGGGTTTCAGATATTTATCGGTTTTATTCTGCCGGGTTAGTATTTGATTTAAGTTTCGCAGTTTTCTCTGATTTTCTTATTTAAGTTTTAATTGCATGCTTAAGATTTGGTTACTTAGTGATTTCGGGATGAGTCACTACAATATCTCAATACTTTGTGTCGATCTTACTATTTATATCTCGCTTCATATGAGATAATATGTTTCACTCTTTCTTTAAAGAATTAATTAACAACATTGTATCAATTATGTTCATTGACACTATCACATTCACCTTGTAGAATGGATAATATTAATAAACAACTTTCAATAATTGTTTATATTTTTTTAATAACAAAATACTATAATTAAAATATGTAACTGACATAATTGAAAGAAATTTGACGTGATTTTCAAATTCTTGCGTGTATCGAGTATATTTTTTACCTCAAATAACGACATTCAATCTTTCATGAATATCATTGCACGTGTTTAGTTCAACCTACTATAAGGGTATTAACCTAATATGATATCTAAAAACTCTTGATTTGTCATGCCAACCGTATAATATTAATTATGCATATGTTTTGAGATGTGGATCCTTGAATTAATGATCGTTATATTTTTTGTTCATATTAAGCATGTAAGAAAATGACATGTAATAAAATATTTATCATTCATTTAACAAATAATATCACTTTAAAATAAAATTCAATTTTAATCAAACAATTTTGAACAAGTAAAATTATATCAAGATCAAAATTTAGGAATATAAACATCATAATCAAAATTTAGGAAATAAAGATATAATAACCCAACATGTCCTTAAATTATAAAATCCTCAAATCAATAAAGTTATCGACAAATTTCATAATCAATTAATGCAATATCATGAAAAATAATGAAAACATAATATATTCATAAAATTTGTAAATTATTTTATGTCATCAAAATAATTTATGTGAATTAAAACAAAACAAATGTTAGACTTTTCCAAAATTTAGTTTAAACAAAAATACAAATTTAATTTACCAAAATAAATTAGTTACGTAAATAATTAAATAAAACTACATAAATTATTCATAAATCAATCCATTGACATCATTGTGCATGAGCTATCATCAATCCATTATCGTCATTGGCCAATATTGACAATGTTTTTACTTCATTAAGTTTAACTTTTATTTTTCTTTTTTTCTATTGATGGCATGCATTGCGGTCTCACTGCCACATATTCATAATTTTTTTTACCAACAACTGTGCAGTTCATCATTGAACATCAAGTCATTTTTCATAAAAATAGTAAAAAATAATAGATCATGTTTCTCGTAAAGCATTAACATATATATGTTTTGAATCGATATCAACTCAATATCTTTTGATAAATATATATATATATATCATATCTTTAATAAAATTCTTTTAAGGATATTAACAATTTTAGATCACATATCGATATTTTTTTAAGAAATTGTAATAAATTTCTTAATTCATAAGATGCTCAAAAATTAATTCAACCAAAAATGCATTAAATAAATATTTTCCAAGAATATTTCCAAACCCTGGATCTTATAATATTAATGTTCTTCATGAATCCTGGATATCACCAAAATAAATATGTTGTAAAGATTTGTGACACCAAGTTGTTATATCGTAGTAAAAATTGCCTTAACATCATATTAAAAAAGGGATTTTAGCTACAAACACAAAAACAAAATATTTTCAACAAAATTAAAATGAAGTCATTAAAATATGTTTTCCAAGATAATATTGATATTTCATGCTCATGTTCTAAAATTGATAGGATCGATTTGGGGAGATTCTTTGAGTTACAATAGTTCGGTTCTTAATATACTGAACACCGATAAATTAAATCGAGTTTAGTTTTCAAACCAAGCAGAAGACATTCAAGATAATCCTTCGTAGAAACCAATTAATCCATTTGTAAATCATTTTAAAAGATATGCAAGTTGAATTTGTAAAAATATTTGGTTGAAGCATTTTATCAAACATTTTGTATGCAATATTTGGCATTTAAAGAACAAGTAAAATGCTTCAACAATGCATTTTAAAAACAGTGGAAATAGTAAAGTAAATGCGATAAATAAATAGACATGAATTTGCTTATGGATGTTCGGAGATAAAACTCATATGTCACCCCTTCTTTCCCTTGAGGGATCCACTAGAAAACTTTGGTTTATACAATCTTTGTATACAAATCACCTCACACTTAGGACTTATCCCTTGCCTAAGTTGGAACTCCTAGCACACTCGATTGTAGATCTCTACCTCACAATCTGCATAATGTTTAACTCTCTTATGTCAAGACTGCAAACACAATCTTTAATGACTGTGTGAAGACTCACTCAACTAATCTTTGATGTCCATCTCTCTTGTATATGTGAGTGATTGTGTGTGTAATAAAATGATTCTTTACAGTGTATTTATATCTTAAATTTATCTCACACATTGGGGAAAAAGTTCTCATAAAGCTAATATATCTATTTTGTCTCCTCTTCTTGGGCTTGCTCTTATCTAAACTAATTTTCTTCATATAGGCTGCCCATTCTTTGAATCCTCTTCCAAAACTTGTATTTGATCTTCAAAAAATGTTGTATTTAAAGCATCCAAGAGAGATATATACATTAGATACAATAATATACCCGTTGAAAAAGATTCTGTACTGTTTTTGATAAAACAACGGTCATATTTTCCTTGCTGGCCATTTTTCCCGTCTTGGACTGCTCTTGGAGCAGTAGGCTGAAGCAGTCGGCACTTGAGTAAGAAGTTGGAATATGATTCGTTGATTTATCGGTAGCATGATGAACATAAAAAGTTGTAGCCTTTTTTTTTTTTTATAGATTTTCAACGCATTAAGAATCAATCAATTTTAATTTCATATGAGAGAATTATGATTGAAATACCAGACCTGCTCCAAAACAGTCGAGAACAAGATAGTCGGGGAGCAGTCGGCACTTGAGTGACCAATTGGAACATGATTCGTTTATTTTTGGGTAAAGTGATGAACATGAAGGTTGTAGCATTTTCTCTTATCTTTCCCACTAAATCAAGAATCACTCAATTTAGAGTTTTATAAGATAGATATGCTCTCAAAGTTTCAGACTGTGCCTGAAATTCTGCTCTGCAGAATTTCAGTGAAGAACCAGAGAATTCAATGTTGTTTATCAGCTCTTTATGCTCCAATTCAGACCTCTAATTGTGAAGATGATTTGTAGATAATGGTATTAGCTTCGTAACGCATACTGAATTGTTTCATTTGAATAACTGATCTGCAAGATATGGCCAAAATACCAGAACTAGTCTGTCAAACTACTTCTTGTCATAAAATCGTCCAGTTCAATGTTGAGGCACTAGTTTGACCTAGCTAACATCCGAATTGGATGGTATTAAATATGACTTGAAGCTTTTTGAGTTGGTTGTTCAATGGTTTTTAGCGACTGATCATTTGGATTATCAAGCTATAAGATATGCTCAAAACAAGAAGATACACCAGAAACTAAGTTGTGCTGGAATTATATTTCAACACCTCATCTCTTCCAATTTGTGATCAACAAACTACACGCACAAGCAAATATGTTAAAAACACAATAACAAGTTTTGTTATCATCAAAATCAAGATTACTTACATTTACGGACCCAACAAGAATATTTAGAAATTTTTTTAAATAGAGGTGCGTTTCTGCAAAATTTTATTCAGATGTATAAGTTCTTTCACACCTTTGGCAAATTTCTTTATTTCTTGAACTATTGATGTTTTTTTGTACTTGTGTCAATCTTTTAGCGAAATATTTTTAAATTAGTTTTTAGGAGGAAAATTAGTTTTTAGGAGGAAAACCGAGAGAGAACCTAGGAGGAAAATTTTGGATTCTTGTCTTGTAAATTGCTCTGTTTTTTTTTTTTTTTTTATTTTATAAATTTTCAAAATTTGATTTCTATTCATCCAATAAATTGGATTTGTTTTTTTTTTTTTTGTCTTTTTTTCTCCACTAAATCCAACTAATACCGCTTATTTGATATCGTTGTTTTTGTCTTATGTGGCTCGTGTGACTATGTCTATGACACTGCTTATAAAGTCATAAAACCTATATTACGTACATATATCCTTCTAAGCAAAATGAAAAGCTTTTTTATCTCATTTTGAAATGTTGGGGCCGTTTCAGCTTTATTTCTTCCTTTTTTGTTTGTTTGTTTAGATGTAGTTTAATTTAACATGTGTAACATGAATGAGTCATGTAAAATAATCGATATCAAATAAGTAATATTCGATGAGTATAGTGGTTTTCGACGGAAAAAAAAAACTAAAAAAATCTCAAATTACTTGATCAAGAAAACCAAAATTTGACAAGTTTCACTATTTAAACTTAAAAATGACTAATTTACAAGACTAAAATCTCAATTTTATTAAACGTATACAATCATGAGAATTATCAATGACCTAAACAGAACAATAGAAAACAAAGTAAACGTCAGTTCTACAATTGTTAATACACGTGCGACTTGATTATCTGAAAGTCTACAATGTTGAACCACAAAAGATGTTTGACTACTATAGTGTTGTATACACGTAACAATAGGAGCTTCCACATCAAACTGGTTACTGGGATGCGTTAGTAATGGACACCAAGGCATTAGAAGCATCTATTTCCACCATGATATTCGGTCACTCAAAAAGAGATGGAGTTTATAGTTGATAGAGCTTTCAAGAAGTACTTTTCAGTTTTTTTAAACAAAATTTCACAAAATTTCAAAATTTTGTTAAGAAAAAACTGAAAATACTTTTTAGAATTTTTTCCAAACACTGCCTAAGACCCTCTTAAACGTATCCATTGCATGTATACGGGTAAAAAAAGAAAAAAAAAAAAAAGATCGATATATGAGTCTCAGCTCATCCATAGAGAGAACAATAAAATGACAAAGAAGTAATGATATTTGCACATCAAAATTAAATTCTATTATCTAGATTAGTTGATGAATTCAAAAGAAAATGAGTTTCGAACATTATAGGAACTCAATCCAAATTCTAAATTCAAACAAGCAATATATGAAGCCATATGGCGTTTCGTGAAAAGATGCTAAATGGAATTATATAGTTTAATTATTTAAATTGGAAACAGTAAAATAACGATGAAGACAAACAAATTTTGGGCAATTAAGTCGTATAAGACTAAGGGCATGATTGGTACATTAGAATGGAATAAGAAAGGAATGGAATCAACTTTGGAATGAAATAATAATAGGAATGGAATGATACTTTTATTTCATTCCAATTATTGGTATCGAAAAAAATGAAAAGAAATGGAATGAAATTATTTTAATAATTAAATATTTTTAAGCAAAAAAAAATTACTACTTATATGTATTGTTGTTATTATTATTATTAAATAATAAATTAATATTATTATACAATTATTTAATTTAATTTAATTTAACTTATATATTAATATGAATAATTTTTAAAATATTTTTTAATACAATAATATCTTTTAAAGTAATAAAAATAAATAATTATTATAATAAAATTAATATAATAATTATTATTTTATTAATATTAGTTGGGTATGAGGAATGAGATGGGAATGTCCATTCCATTCTCATCTCATTTTTTCATATCAATCATGCCCTAAGTGTGATGCAGATATTTATGTGTAATGTGGGAACATTTCAATAAGCAAATTATGGAATTAAATTATTAAAATTACATTAAATTAAAAAGAGTAAAAGAATGAACTACGAATACAAACAAATTTTTAGTTACATAGGAAAAAACGTCTTCATCTATGCATTTATATATGCATGTGTTTTTTGTCACTGAAAAAATCATAGTAGTAAAGATTCAATGCTCCCATTATCAGCATCAAAAAAATTTTCCACTAAAACCCATTATGTATATATAGTAATATTTTTTATTGTATTAAATAATTAATATCTTATCATAATTTGATTTTATAATATTTTTAAATTATAATGATTTTATTTTATTATGATATATTTAATATGAAAATATATCATTATAATTTTTTTATTAGTTATTAATTAAATAAAATTTGATAGATATTAACTTATGAAAATATTTTCTCCTAAATGTTATTAACATAAAGTTGAAAAATAACTTTAATAATTTTTATTAATTTTTAAAATTTTGTACTTAATAAATTTAAAAGTATATAAATTCTAGCGAATTCAACGGATCTATATGAATTGGACATGTCGAGTTCGCAGGGACAGGGCATGTCCAAGTGGGATTAGTCTTCTCCAACTAGCCAAATAAGTGGATTGGATGGGTTGAAAAACCCCTCACCTGTACTGTCCCATCCCTCCCATTGATGACTATGAGTCGGTCACGAGTCATTTAGTCTTCCGTTTTGGGTTTTGTCTATGCTACCCCATTCGGGTAGTGTCCGAATGGGGATCCAACGGTCCATATTTTTTTGGATTTGAATTGATCTCATTTGAAATGAGATCAAATTAAATCCAAAAAAACATGGACAGTTGGATGAAGCACATGGGTACTGCCCATGTGCTAACATAGACAAAACCTCCGTTTTGACAGGCCAAACAAGTGATGACAAAAAAAAAAAAAAATCAACTTCACCCTTGTTTAATAAAAGAAAAAGATAAATTATACTATAGGCAATTTGCTCAAAAATTTCAAAATTCAAACATATTTTGCTTTGGGGTCCCTAGTCATAAAATATGGTACAAAACAATAAAATATGTGGTACAAAACTATACAAGACATGGTATAAATTAACAAAAATTATGGTACAAAAAAGTGGCTAGGGAGTGCAGAGCAAAACATGTTTGCATTGGGGATTTTTGAGCAATTTGCACTTATACTACTCTACTTTCAAATTATATAATTTTAATAAAAAGAAAAGGATATTATTATATAATTCTTTGCTATCATTCGAATCATTAGGAATAATTTATTTATTTATTTTATTTATTTATTTTTTTGAAAAAAGTCATTCATATAGATTCAATTCTGCAGTCAAGAGAAGCTATTACAGAAAGCCACGTAGGCACATTATCAAGTAACCAAAATAAACATGAAGAAGAAAGAAAAGCTCTATGGGCCAACTCACGAGCCACTCTGTTGGCAGTACGTTTTGAAAGAAATATTTTATTTCTTAAAATCATCCTATTTTGAAAAGATTTTATTTAATATCTTTTGCCTTTTTTGGACATGAAGTAATAGTATTTAAGTTATTTATTTCCTTGAATAACTTGGTTTGAGATTTTGATATGCTTATTATAATATCTTATCTAATATATCATTTTCATATTGTGTAGATTTGATATGAACAAATCTAGAGAATCCTATATCTACAAGAAAACATCTACAAGAAAGGATTTTAGTCTATATATTGGAGAGAGTCAAATCAATAAAGTCAGACCGATACATAGAGAGATCGAGAGAGATTTGTGAGCTTTAGACATACGTTAAGGAAGATCTACTGAAGCTTAGTTGGGGTCGTGTTGTTACTTGTTGCCGTGAAGAATTGGAGATGTAGTGACCCTTACCGAGATCACCTACTAAACAAAACTTAGGCATGCAATTCACTTATTCAAACAGTAAATCAGAATTAAACTGCGGAAACCATAAACATTATACAACTAGATCGAACAATGTATAAACCCAATACAACAGAATAAAAACCTAGACGAAGCTCCAGCTGGCCAATCACTGCCTAGCCCCTCTTGGATCCACCTGTCTCGTCCAATCGCAAACCTGCCCCATGGAATAGGGGGTCCAAAAAATACAGAGTACGGGACGTTAGCATAAAACGCTCAGCATGAGAGTATGAGTATACATGCATGCAAGTGAACCGCCTACTGACTAGAGGTCAAGAATAGATAACAGAGACAGACCGGGCCCTGGTATGTAGCACGCTATGCCGTCGCTTCAGAAGATGGCTCACATACCGAAAAATACCAGTGGATACGCGGGACCCAAATCGATGGAAGTTCATCCACTAACAGGATAGGGTAAAACCCTACTAATAGACATCTCAAAGGAGATAGTACAAGATGCAAATGTATGCAGCATATAATCATGACATATCAATCATGCAGTCACATAATATATGCATACTCAGTCAGGATATCTCGAACAGTACTTTCGTACCTCAAATACTAGGCGCGCTCTACCAGCTCTAGGTCTACGCCTATAATCCGCACTACACTACCAAATGATACTAATATCATTAAAGAGTTCTAAAAGCCTTAACTAAGCTATTGCATACTGTTAAATATTTTTAGGAAGCAAAAGGTATATTTCGTCCGTCGTTGGCCCTTTGCTGTCGATTGCCTCAAAACTAGGCCACAGCTCTGCTACGACATTTGGATCGCTATGCCACTTTCGGATTCCCAATGGGACGCCTAGAATTCCCTAGATCTGAGTTAGAAGGCTAAGGAATCGAGAGAGAAGAGGTGGAAGGTGTGCTCAAATGTAAGCCTCGGCACCCCTATTTATAGACAACAAACGTTGCGTCCGTTCCTCCATCGTTGCGTCCGTTCTGCCTGACGAACGTTGCATCCATTCACCATCGTTGTTTCCGATGGTGCCAATGTCACATCAAGTATGTAAGCAGTGACGCATTTCTGATGGCACGAACGTTGCATCCGTTCCTAGAACGTTGCTTCCGTTCTGCCTAACTCTCCGGACCATTTTTGATCATTTTGGGTCTAATCCCGGGCTCCGTTAATCCATTAGAAGTCTTCTGAATCCAATTTATCGGTTTAATTAGCAATTACTTACTAAAACTGGGTACGGGCTACTACATTCTCCCCCACTTAAGATATTTTGTCCTCGAAATCAGATCTTAAGTACCGAATGTAAAACGAGGTGAAGAATCATTCTCTTATTCAAATTGCAAAATTTACAGAGTTTACAACTGAATACAATTCGAAATGAAATCAAAATAACTCAGGATGTTTTGTGCGCATCCTGCTTTCGAGCTCCCAAGTGGCTTCTTCAGTGCCTCGGCGCTGCCACTGAACTAATACCAGGGGAATGACTTTATTCCGTAAGACCTTATCCTTATGATCCAGGATACGAATAGGTTTCTCAACATAGGTCAAATTCTTATCCACCTGAACCTCAGACCGTTGTAGGATATGAGACGGATCTGCCACATACTGTCGCAACAGAGATACATGGAACACATTGTGAATACTGGACAGATATGGTGGCAAGGCTAGCCGATAAGTCAAATCGCCAATGCTCTCCAAGATCTCAAACGGACCGATAAACCTGGGAGACAACTTGCCCTTAAGGCCAAATATGAGAATCCTGCGAAAAGGTGACACTCTCAGAAATACTCTCTCCCCAACATCAAACTGCAAAGGCCTACGCTTAGTGTTAGCATAGCTGGTCTGACGATCCTGTGCAGTCTTAATCCGTTTCTTGATCTGATCAACAACATCTAATGTCTGCTGGATAAACTCCGGTCCCTCAGTCTGCCTCTCTCCCACTTCTTCCCAGAAGAGTGGAGTACGACAACGTCGCCCGTACAACGCCTCAAAAGGTTCCATCCCAATGCTAGTATGATAGCTGTTGTTGTACGCGAACTCAATCAATGACAAATGATCCTGCCAGGCTGTACCAAAGTCCATAGTGCAAGCTCGAAGCATATCCTCCAAAGTATGAATAGTGCGTTCTGACTGACCATCTATCTCCGGATGATAGGCAGTATTCAAGCTGAGAGTAGTGCCCATCGCACGCTGAACACTCTCCCAGAATCTAGAAGTGAACCTGGGGTCTCGATCACTGACAATGCTCACGGGCACTCCATGAAGTCGAACGATCTCCTGAA
Organism: Henckelia pumila; assembly: GCF_033568475.1. Classification (NCBI taxonomy): domain Eukaryota; kingdom Viridiplantae; phylum Streptophyta; class Magnoliopsida; order Lamiales; family Gesneriaceae; genus Henckelia; species Henckelia pumila. Next base: position 144,636,109 of record NC_133120.1, read on the forward strand.
CATACAAATGGGTCATACGATCCACGGTGTACTCTCGGCTATAGGCAATGAAATGCGCTGACTTGGTGAGTCGGTCCACCACAACCCAGATAGCATCACAATTCCTCGAAGACATCGGCAAATGGGTCACAAAATCCATCGTGATAAACTCTCATTTCCACTTCGGAATAGGCATACTGTGAAGCAAACCTCCAGGTCGTCGGTGCTCTGCCTTGACCTGCTGACACACCAAACATCTCGAAACATACTGATACACGCTGCGTTTCATCCCCTTACACCAAAACCGAGTACATAGATCCTTGTACATCTTGTTGCTCCCCGGATGAATACTCAACTTGGTGCGATATGCCTGAGACAAGATCTCCTCTCGCAACTCTTCATCCTGCGGAATCAAAAGTCTACCAGACAAACACAGAAAACCATTTGACTGATAGTGAAATCCAGACGTACTACCCTCGTTGGCTAGATGAGCCAAACGCTGGGTTTTTGAATCCGACATCTGAGCATCTCGAATTCGCGAATACAAAGCTGGCTCGGATAATATCGCAAATATCTGGATACTCTGCATACCTTTCTTGTGCTTGAAGGTATACCCTGAATAACAACAATCACCGATCGCACTAGACATAGAACAAGTCTGAAGTGCGGACAGTCGTACCTTGCAACTCAAGGCATCAGCAGTGAGATTAGCAGCTCCCGGATGGTACTTAATCTTGCAATCATATTCCTTAAGCAAGTCCATCCAACGTCTCTGCCTCATGTTCAACTCCGCCTGAGTGAACAAATACTTGAGACTCTTGTGGTCGGTGAAGATCTCAAATTTCTCGCCATTCATACTCTGTTCTCCACAAAACTGCTGTGAAGACCTGGACCCCTTCCGGGAATTATACGGTGGTTACCAAGCATCAATCCCCTGTCTTGTATGCTATTGGTACTGGAATTGCATTCAATTATGGCCGACTTGTGTTTGACACAGTCATGGCCTTTGCAGATTGTGCTCAACCAACATTGAAGCTGCCTTATCCATCTCTAATCTATTATATGCTGCTGTCTCAAGAGATTGAGAAGGATGATGATGAGCTACTTACTGAGCCTGGGGAGTTGCTAAAGATCGCACCTACATTACTTAAAGGAAATAGGAAGATAGACCTTCCTTGGTCTGAATCAGATGTTGCCACAGGTGTTGTGGCAGGTGTTGCCAACACTTCCTCTGCCACTGCTGTTTTTGTACCCCCATCTGCTGCTCAAGATATTGATCCGAACTTTATTCAAGCTCAACAGCTGCATGCTGAGCAGAAGATTACCCAAGCGAAAGCTGATCTCGCCTATTACGAAGGGATGAAGGCTCACTATGAGTCCCTATTAAGTGGAGCTGGCCCTTCTGAACAAAAAAGGGGAGAAGGAAGTGAAGCAGAAGAAGAAGCTGATGCCTCATCTGAGAGCAATCAATTCTAGTTTGTTTATAGTTTGTTTATTATGGTTTTGCTAGTATCGTTTTTTTAGTTTTTGTGTTTTGCTCTGATCCTAATCAAAATTGTTCTTTTGTGTTGTCCGCTCTGATATGAATTCTTGTTTCTGTTTCTCTTTGCACTTATGTTTTCTGATTTGAAGTGTCATAGCTAGATGTTGCCAACATTTCGTGACAACACCTCTGCTTATACTTAGGGGGAGAATCTATTCAGGGGGAGTTTTGATTAAGGGGGAGTTTAGTTGATCTGTTTGTGAAGTAAATGTGTTTTATCCAGAAAGGCAAAAAGTGAGAGATTGAAAGGAATATTTTATTCCTTAAAATCATCCTATTTTGAAAAGATTTTATTTAATATTTTTTGTCTTTCTTGGACATGAAGTACTAGTATTTAAGTTATTTATTTCCTTGAATAACTTGGTTTGAGATTTTGATATGCTTATTATAATATCTTATCTAATATATCGTTTTCATATTGTGTAGATTTGATATGAACAAATCTAGAGAATCTTATGTCTACAAGAAAACATCTACAAGGAAGGATTCTAGTCTATATATTGGAGATAGTCAAATCAATAAAGTCAGACCGATACATAGAGAGACCGAGAGAGATTTGTGAGCTTTAGACGTACGTTAAGGAAGATCTACTGAAGCTTAGTTGGGGTCGTGTTGTTACTTGTTGCCGTGAATAATTGGAGAGCACTCGAAGATTAAAGATCAAAGAGTGTTTTGTGTCTACAAGTTTTGACATCAAGAGTTTTTCTCCTTATTTCGTTTTATTTATTCTATTTCATATAGAATGTTTTAGGAGAACTTTTACAATTTATTTTCTCACTTGTTTTGAGAAATTGAATTTTACAATGATCACTAGTTTTAGGGTTTGTAAAATTCTTTGAAAGTTTTCTAGTAAAGTTTTGCCCTGAGGCGCTGCAAGAGTATTTTATACGCTTACTTAAATTATTTGAGTCTATTTATTTGGTTGCTTGTTTATTTTTTTACGTTTTTATTATATTCCGCTGCAAATTACTCAAGGTGTTATTGTAGGTGTTGTCAACACCTTGTGACAACACCTCAAACTGTTTATGTGCAACCACTTTTACCTTACACGTTTCATATGTTGTAAAGAAATAAAGAAATCTGGGAGAAGTAAGATTAGATCGGACTGCTGAAATTAAATCACCAATCGGTCCAAGATGTTCCACTGACCCATTCAAAGCTTGAACCACAGCTAAGGAGTCTGAGAAGATACATACACTAGCAAAATTATGTAGCACGCAAAATTCCAAACCAGATTTAATAGCAACCAATTCCGCAGATTTTACATAATTTATGTTTCTGATAACAGAGGCTTTAACACCAAGAATTCTACCATTACAGTCCCTGATCACAATCCCCACGCTATATAATTGCCGACTTCGATCAAAAGCTGCATCAACATCCAAACGCAACAGAGAAAAAACCCAATCAATCTTGATAGGTCGACACGGGTAACTATCTTCATGTCTGCGTTTACACTCCTCGTTCCATACTGCCCAAACCATCATTGTGAATAGCTCCACATCTTCTTTATTCATTGTTTCCATGATCGCCCAGCCACAAGATATAAAAGATTCCCGCTGTAACTTTTTCAAAATGAACCAAAAGTCTGATAGTTTCCATAGAAAAACAAAAGTACTAGCATAATTTTTTAATATAAAAATTAAACTATTTGTATTTAGTGATAGACGGTGTTTGACTGAACTTATAAGTTCTACAAAACAGCTTATAAGCTGTTTTGGAGCTTATAAGCTCTTAAATTTTGTTTGGTAAATTTTTTTTCAAACAGTTTATTTATAAGCTGTCAGAATAAGTTGTTTGACAACTTATAAGTTATTTTTAAAAAAATTTGAAAAAAATATTATGTTAACATTCTATCTTTTCAAAATATCCTTGAATATTTTCATAAATTCTCGTCATATCCTCCACCCATTAAATATTAAATATTATTTTAAAAAAATTTCCAAATCACATAAAATTTCCTAAATTAAAATATTAAAATAGTTTTATTTTTTAATATATATTTATACTAAAACTATTTTCGTATATATACATCGAAACATTATCTTTATAACATTATACCCTTTTTGATAATTTTGACCATAAAAAGACCATATAATACCAAACATATCAATATCTTTAAGTTGTTTAAAATAAGTTTACCCAAACACTTTAACAGCTTATTTTTAAAATAAGTTCTGGCAGCTTATAAGCTCATAAAACAGTTTTTAAGCTCTAGAAGCTTATAAGCTCTTTTTAATAAGTTTAGCCACAAGATATAAAAGATTTCCGCTGTAACTTTTTCAAAATGAACCAAAAGTCTGATAGTTTCCATAGAATAACAAAAATACTGGCATAATTTTTTAATATAAAAAATAAACTATTTGTATTTAGTTATAGTCCGAAGTTAATGAAACCAACTAGGTTCATCAAGAATTTTACCTACAGCGGCGATGCCTTTAGCATGCATCTAAAATGAGGCATTTATTCTCGCATATATTCATTTATAAACCCAATAAATAAAGATAAATGTTCACTTTAGATCCCTCACCCCAAAATCCCGAAGGTATCAAAACACCTATCTGATATCATTCCCAGGACCCCGAGCATCGGAAGAGCTAGACTGCTAGACGAGAAATGCCCCAACGCCCTCTCGTTTGTTTGATCATGTTTTCAGGCCGTTTTCGGAGGCAAAAGTAATGGGAACAAAGCTTACCTCAATCAAAACTCAATTATAATCTTCATCTATCACTCGATATTAGTTAGTAGCAACACATGGATCATCTTATTTGTAGCACCATTTTGGGGCCATATGTCCAAAAACTTGGCTCTAGAACGTTAGGATGTTCGAGTCTTGGAGAAGAAAGAGGAAGAGGATCACGCCAGTGATACAACGACCCGAATAACAAAGCTCATCACCGCCATCGGAGACAAGGTGCTTGGGAGTGAACCAGGAGAGAGAGGCTGGTGCATAGGTCAAACGGGGATGCACAACACGAGTGTGGTGAGGAAGCTAAACTCATATATTACTTGTATTGTCAATCAGATTGCGCGTAGATAGAAGAATCTGATAAATTTGAACTATAAATTCTTGGTACAAAACCTACTCAAACTATGTCGGCAATTTCCAAATTCATGTATTCCAAAGGTAACAAACTCAAGAACACAGTACAAAAAGTCATCACACAAGGATAACTGCTACCCTCTAAGGCAGAAGTTAAAACATGTACTACCGATTAATATACACCGACGGGGACAGGTTCTGAACTTTATACTATTCCTTTCTACAGTTATACTCCATAAGACAAAAGGGCTTTGAGAGCTAAAGCTTACAATAAGAGAAGGGAAAAATAATGACTAAAAAACAGAAACAGAAGAGAACCCAGATTATCTTTAATGGTCACTTCTTGCAATCTGACAAATGTAAGTTCCACCTTAAGGTGCTTCAAGGTGATAGGTACACAAGACTAGTTTACAAGTCTCTCGAAGGAAATATTCTTGTCGAAGATGTCTCTCCTACGGAGACGGATGCCAGGGACGATGCCCAAACCCGAGCATTCCTAGCTCCTTCATGGAAGTTCCTAGTTTTGCATACCTTTAACTTGCTCCAAATTCTCTTCACGTCAATCAAATGGAACACACGCCCTAAAAGTTGCCTCGATTCTCCGAAAATTCCCAAATTTAAGTGAGGAATGCATGCGACCCACAGTTCGGTGACACGAGATATAATCTCTGGAAAGAAATAAAGGATAGCCCTTGACAAGACAAATAGTACAGAAAGTACAAGATACAATTCCCTCCATATTATTTCCGTTAATGACACTCCATTCCAGGGCTTTAAAATTTTCTGATCACTCACTGGGCTGCATGAGTTATCTTCAAGCATATCCACTACTGGATCGAGTCCTTCAGAAAATAAAAATAAATTAGAAATTAGAAGAGACAAACAGTATTTTTTAATCCCAAAACTCGTAAGAAATATTTTATGACATAGAACTAACTGTACTCGTATTACTGAAAAAAAGATTGTACGAAAGAGTCAAAGGGACAAAACAAACACAAGGCCGTTGAGAAAAAAAAGAATGCAAGTCTTGACATCTTTGCAAGACTCATAGGTTCCACCCGTGCCCTTTTGACACACCAACAGATGAAGGCGCACCGTGCACGTAAATGAATCTTAAGCACACAAAAATGAACATTTCAAAAAATCAATAAAACCCAAGTACCCAACAATTATAGATAATTATATAACATGCTGAAGAAAAGCTACTGATGAAGACCTCGATAATGAATATAACTTAACATCAGCAGATCAATTAAATGCATCATAACTCATAATAGCCGTAAAAAATTTCAGGAGATGAGTATTTCAACTTAACAATTTCCAATGGTGCAGATAGACTAAGATTATTCATGCAATTTGTATTTCCGTAGAAGAGGGATTAGGGAAGTGTAAATGTGCAAGTGTAACTGTAACCATGCTGGATAGTTTTACCAGAACCTTGGGTCATAAGTATCACACATGACACAACAACTAGAAAATATGCTTTTACCAGGGGAGATACCTGTAGCTCTTTTGTAGAAATTGACAAGAGACGAGAGATCTTTTCGACCATGATACTTCCATCGCATGTTCTGATTCACTATAAGTAGCGAGGGTACACTGTGAACCCCATATCTAGAAAAAACACTGCACAAAATGCACAAGCAAGTTAAGCTTATGAAGGGTAGAGAATCAAATGTAGAGAACATGTTATAAACCTTCCACAGGTGTGCAAGTTTTAGTGGGCACTCAAGCAAGGCATGCACAAGTATGGTAAACGGTAAACATAAAAGACATTTCACTACTCAATGATGTCCACCCCTATTAAAAACTATTAGCCCTTCAACAAATTTGGGTCCCAAGAATATCTCAGAGGAGTTGAGCGCTATCGGTTCAAATTCCAAGTGAACAAAAAAGCACCAGATGTCACAAAGAAAGCGCCAGATGTAATGCATAGGAATTAACTAATAGTATCCTACGAGGTCACAACCTTTACTGTACATATCTGACAGCAGCAAAAAGAGAACTAAACCTAGGCCTTTTGCAAGTAGGCCAGGATGTCATGTTATTATCAGGATATAAGTACACAGATGCCATGATCTAATATGAACAATGCTCGTTCTATGATTGGTTCATGTCATAAGAAACCAGTAGTCTTTTTTTAAGGTGAGGGGGAGATGAAAGGACTAAGGAATCATCGTAAGGTAGAGTCACACACCTGGGAGCGGCTGAAGATTGTTCAACCATTAGGTGTTTAATCTGCGGATACATTGAACTGAGAGTAGAAAACTTTGACTGAAAGATGCTAGAGAAAGGACACCATGAAGCATAATACAGAACAGCAGTATATACATTCTTTTGAGTGGAGCTCATCACACTTTCAAGCAATTCTCCATCCACCTTCAATTGAAAATTAATGCATATGAAAGATAGGAACATAAAAATTAAGAATATCATTCAAAACTCTGCAAAACAGATATGCGGAAAAGCAAAATCTATCATGAGTTGAAACTCAACATTCACAATAACAAAACAATAGTGGTTGCAAGCATTCATCAGCATAACCCGGTATCATCACTAACAATGATCAGCAACAAAGATGTAAATCGAGAATGGACTATTAAAAATCACCATCAATATTGGCTATTCATTAAGTCATCTATATAACAAGACTAAAAAAGTGAACAGGCATCTAAAGGTGCAGATTTGGTAATCTATTTGGCCAGATAAAAACTGACGGAGTATGTATCAGTATCTGAATGCAATGTACAGCTAGGTTAGCCTTCATCATGTTAAACTGTCTGCATATTTCAGTCAGGGTATTTAATTTTTTATCTTCTTCCATCTGATTTGTACATTTTTCCAAGTTTAAGGCACTGAATCGATTGTCAACATCTAGCATGGATCAAAAGTTTATGAAGCTTTCATAAATTTGATTACTTCCCATTAAAACTTTAATTTTTCTGGACCCTCCATTCATCTAACAAGACAGGAGTAATAACGTTGGAGTTTTTACATTGAACATGAAGAAGTGATGCTAACACTGACTAGAGCTATCCCATTACGTTCAACATCCAAAAGCAAGCCACAATTTAAGTAAAAATGTAAAAAGTTATCAGATGAAGCAGGCAAATTTAATAAAGAACTAACAGCAATTCACAAAGATGGTCTTTCTGGTATTGAAGTGACATGAGAATTTGAATTTTGCAATACAAGAGAAGAATTATTGCAGTGTTTCAGCTGTCAGTGCATTAATTTTACAGTAAGAATTATGTAAAAGTGTGCCTAAAATGACAAAAGGGATCAAACCATTATTAAATCAAATGACTGACTTCACTCGAGAAAATACATTCCTACTGCAACTTTCCGACAGAAAATGGACCATCTGCTCGATGGGAAGCTAAATGATAATTGTAAGGATTATATGGCACAAAATGCTTTGTTATGAAATGCAGGATAGACCAAAACACCACTTTGGCTGGTTAGATTCACTACAATCATTTAATTGATCAAAAAAGGTATAATTTTTTTCTTTAAGATAACACCCTTTTGAGGGAGCTTAAATTTGAGTTTTTAATGGGGGGGAGGAATTAAAGGCTGAAGTTTTATGTAGAGGGCATGTATAAGTCTAGTCATATTTTAAGTTTGTGATTCTCAGCTCCTATAAAACATTTTTTTTACATGTTGTGAGATACAACGAATTATGTCTTGGTACCATCAGTTCCGATTTACTTGAATACTCAACTCAATTGCTTCTCTCTGCGGTAGAGAGCTTTTGCTTCGGTTGAAATCGTCACTTGTTTGGCTTGCAAACCTCTATTGCTCTCATTCAAACAGATTTGGGATTTTCGGTCAAGTTTTATAGCAAAACTGACGCAAAAAAGACCGGCTGAGAGTGCTTTTCATCCGTAGACAGAGATTAGTGTTGTTAATTAAGACCAAATGATAACAATTGTAGAAATTAGAATTTAAAAATCCAAACTTTATTCATTGTTTTTGCTCGCAAATACAATCTAACTGTGTTAAGAGCCTATGATCAACAATGATCATGATGGTGCAGTCACCTCTATCATTTGGAATTTCGGAAAGGTGAGCATAACATTTTACCATTGTTCAAATGTTGTATTCACTTATTGTGGTAAGTCTTTTATGGTGCCTTTTATGACAATAACTACATAATCAACATCGAATAATGCCATGTGCAATGAAAAGTTTGTTACTTTCTTCCAGCTTATACGAGAGAATAGTCGGATATGGAGTATGGCCACATTATTTATTTCTCGTATGATTAAATAATTTTGGTAGGATCTTGAATTTTGAGTCAAGGTTTGCAACCAGCGGTCAGTACTCAGTAGCGTGTGTTCATTTATTAATATTAATAATCGTTCAAATTTACATGTGGAGGAAAAAGATAACTTAACTATTTGAAATAAATAAGCCGTTGGAAAATTGGAATATGATAATTAAAAAAGAAAAAGAAAAAGAAAAATTTAATAACCTAACAGACATACATAAATTCTATTTCCTCTCTAGGTTGGGACACCATTCGCCACAGTCTTACTCTCAACAAGCAGGAATTGGCATAATGATATCCATAATAGTTACCCATTATTACAATTGTTGTTAATAAACACATTATTATTAAGCATAAATCAGCATATCTATGTATACTTGAGCATTGTATAATTGCCTATCTGGAGTAAAATTCATTTTAGCATCAAATCATCGACAAATCAGCGCATTGATGCATGAGTTAGAAATGAATTGATTGCCATTTATTAAATTGATTCCATTTTTTTTTTGTGGGACAACAGTTATTAATCAGTTTACGAAAATTTAAATTATGATAAAATTGGCGATCACGCAACAGACCAATACAGCTTGGTGTTTCAAACAAATATTGAACTGTTGCCTAGTTAATATTAATATGTACATACTTTAATACACCTTGGTTATCAACATAAAACCGCCGCCAAGTACTTCTCATGAAAGAAGCCATTTGGTAGTTGTCAGTTGAAAAATCATTCAAATTTCACATGACATCTTTTCTAGGCATTACAAAAAAGGAAGGAAAGCAAGTAAAAAAAGGACAACACGATCAAGAATCCTACACTTGGGTCAAAGTTTGTCGAAATATATTTCTGCCAAACAAAGAAATGGCCAAAACCTCATCATAATGAAACATTTAAGCTCGAGCAGCTGTTAGAGAAAAGAAACAAGCTTTAGCAGAATTACCCATCTAGGTATCCATCCCAGCTTAAAGAAGACAAATTATGGAGCATAGAAAACAGAATACCGAAAATACAAGCAATTCTTGGAAACAAAAAATAAAAATAAAACAAATCTGTAAGAAGCATAAAATGTATAATCAAATCATAAATCACATCTTGCGCAATTTAAAGTAGCATGATATAGCCAAAATTAGAACCAAATAATCACCTGGATCGCAGAGAAACACAAAGGGGTGGAAAACGGGCACTGGGAATTCAGATCGTGAAGAAAGGTTTTGAATTCACGAGGGTGACAAGTAGTCAGGGACGCCGACGACCCCGAAGCGGCCAATATACAGACGAATATACAGGCGAATTTTCTGATCGGAACCTCCATAGAGAAAATCAAGAATATCTCCTGATAATTTGGGAGCAAAAATCAGAAATCTGACCAAGAAAAAACAAGAAAAGGAACCTAGCGGGCTCAATCGATGCTCTCCCCTTTTCAGCTCAGAGAGGGATATGGAAGAAGAATGTTGGGATTTTACTATTCCTCTCTCTTATCTATATTATATATCATATCATATCATGGAGTTTCATCGACCAACCGCCCTCCACAGTGAATTTCTTTTTTCTTTTTCTTTTTTTTTTTTAATACATTGTGCGCATCGCACTATGGTTATTATCAAGAATCAAACCACAATAACCATATTCTTCTTCTTCTCTATTTCTCAAAATGTTATATGTAAAAGTTCTTTTTTTTTTCTTTTAAAAATTTTTTTGTACCATCTTTTAAAAATTTGTAAGAGTTTAGGGAAAATTGGTTTTTTTTGCCCATAAATATTCGTATCTATCTGATTTTTATCCTCTACGTTATAAAATTTTAATTTTAGTCATGTAACTTTCTTTATTTTTTGTGATTTTAATTATTTTTCATCGATATTGCTGATATGATACTATATACGTCAACATCAGATCAACACTGCATTGATGTCACAGCTCCATGTATAAAAAAAGAATTAAAATTGCTTGAAAAAAGACAAGAAAACTGAAATTTATTAATATAGAAGATTAAAATCACAAAGAAACAAACATGAGAACAAAAATAATAATTTTCTTTTAAAATAATAACTCAAAATTTCTTGCATCTAAACACAACAAGAAACAAAATGATATATTCCTAATTCATGAAAGCGTATACAAGGAAATCATGGTACCATTGGCAATCTTTGATTGGCCAAAAACTCCAAATAAATCTAGCATAACTCGAGAGAATTTAGGGAGCGTTTGTAAATATCTAAAAAAAAAAGTATTTATGGATTTTTTTTTAACAAAATTTTTATACATATGTAGTTTTGCATATGTAATCGACTTGTGTATATTCCAATACAAAGAATTGAATCAAACCCCAGTTGTTTGAACTAGACGTATTTGTTCTATCAATTGAGTATAATAACGATAATTTTCTTCAGCGTCGTCTTTTTTAAATTTGACTCTTTGTTCATCATCACGTAATTTGAACAAATAATAATCTGCACTTGTGATTTCACGAATGAACATATCATCAATTGTGATAAGCCGAGGCAAATTTCTTTTTCCCACGAGGGTATGGGTATCTTCCTCTGCTGGATCGCTACAAATTAATTCAATTTGTATATCATTAATCGGTTGATGCTACCACACCTAGCTAGAGCTAACTCGCACATTATATTTATACTTTCCTTACCATAAATTTAAATAATATATTTAAGAATTACTCGAAATCACAATTAAATCATCGATAGGAGAATTATTAATATATACTAGCAACCGATATACTCATGTACACGCTCTGCATGTATGTAAATAATTTAATATCTAGTTAAAATTATAATAAATATAAAATTTTAATATTTTACAAATAATATGTCGCTATTAAAGAAAAGTACAATGAAATTAATTGAAATGAATCTTCAAAGCATCTTTAATGGGCGAGGAAGCCCAGCGAGGAAGTGGGCTTCCTCTCCCCAATTGCTCCTCGCCCCTCAAGGGGCGAGGACATAGCACGAGGAAAACTCCTCGTGCGATGATGCAGGCGGGATCCGCGCGGTGACCTGCCTGCAATCTTGTTTTTTTTAAAAAAAATTATTTTTTTATTTTGTTTTTAAAACTTGAAATTGATCCAATGGTCAGATTAATCTGGTCCGTTGGAGATCCAACGGTCCAGATTAATCTGGCCCTTTAAATTATAAAAAATAATCTTACAAATTATAAAATTATTGATAAAAAAATTAATCTGATTTGGACAATAATTTATTTTGTTGTTGATAATTTGTTTTAATTATTTGTAATTTTTAAAATTTCTTAATTTCTTGTATTTATTAATTTTTTGTAATATTAAAATTTTAATTATGTGTAATTTTAATTTTTTTTAATTGTAAAAATTTATTTTGTGTTTAAATAATAATAGAACATGCTCTTAATTTTAGTAAGACATAGATAGTGAGTGATTTTTGATAGTAGGAGTGACAAATGCAAGTATGCAACTATATTTTTATCATTTTACCCAATAATTTATATAAAGTACAATGTATGTTTGAGGGTTAAAATTATAAATTTATATTGATTTCATCAAACACACCAAAGTAGTTTCTAAATGAGTTTCAACCTTTATATAATAATAATAATAATAATAATAATAATAATAATAATAATAATAATAATAATAAAGATATATTACAAAATAAGAATCCACAGACATTATCAAGAAACAAAATTAGGAGCAACATCAACCAAGAAATTATTATGACAACTAATTACTTCCGCAATCAACTTCTTGATAATATATTTGTATTTCCATCTGTTCCATTGATTATAATTAATTAAAGGACGCACTGCACGAGAAAACAACCGGAGAGATTTGTTGCGACGTCGATCAAATGAAACTTAATTACGAGCAAATAAAGACAGAATGGAAGAAATATTAATGCCTTTATACTGACGATGGATCGAATTTTAATTTGTGTGACATATATATGTTTAATTCTTGCTAAATGAAGCATATAGGAGAGTATCAGTGTCAAATAAATAATATTCGAAACTTCTGATGAAAAAAAGACAAAACCCAAAAACAATCCAAGTTAACTAGACTAAGACCAAACTTTTAAAAGTTATAGAACTAAAACAAAAAACAAGCCAACTTACATGACTAAAATTATAATTTTTCTCCTTATAAATTTAATCCCTTAAAAACCAAAATATTTGCACCAATCTTATAATATCTCAATTATATCCTCTTGTAATTTAAAGGGTGTTCGACGCTTATTAAAAACAGCTTATAAACTCTAGGAGTTTATAAGCTGTTTTAGGAGCTTATTATTTGTCAGTTCTTATTTTAAAAGTAAACTAAAGTGTTTGGATGAACTTATTTAAACAACTTAAAGATGTTGATGTGTTTTGTATTATAAGATCTTTTTATTGTCAGAATTTTTTAAAAAATGTATACTATTATGAAAGTAATGTAAATATTAATATACATACAAAAATAATTTTAAAATTTATCATAAATGTGAACATATATTAAAAAAATAAAATTATTTTTTATATTAATTTAGAAAAAAATTGATAAAAGGCAGTAGTCTACTAACATAATGCGGAAACAGAATACTAAGTTTTGCTGAAGCTTCAAATGTAAATAAAGCAATAACAACAGATTTGTCTCTGAAAGTTCAAAGGATAAACCTTCCCCTTATTCTGTTTTCAAAAGGTATTAATAGAAGATTTGATAAGTACACACACTTTGATACAAACCCACTTCAGTAGGGCTTATCTACTGCCTACTAAAACTTCTAGTACTCTCGAAAGCTTTAACAACTGAACACACTTTTGAAAGAAGATTCTTTTCTCAAAATATTACAAAGCATATACTCTGATAATAACTTTACAATGAATAAGAGACACAATTGATCTAAAGATTTGATGTATATATCGCTTTTGAGTATGCAAGAGTATTCTTTTCGAGTGTAGATATTTTTGTAATTGATTTAAGACTTGATCGCGGATTATCTCTGTGGTTCTTCTATCTAAACTCGAATGAGCCAATTGAGCTTTTTATAGCTTCCGATCCAACGTTAGACAACGACTCTATTAACTCCTTCATTTATTGTACCTGTAATCAAGAAATGTGTTTTTCTTAATACATCACATCTTTCACACTAAAAAAAGATATGTGCAATAAATGTGTCTTAATGCTAGTCCGCGACATTAAATAAAATGTACTATGAAGGCAGAACGACTAATAAATGAGGTGACTACTGAAAAGTAGTCTACTTAGTTTTCTCGATTTAAGCCTAATGGTTCCATCTTTGATTTAAGTCAGTTTTTCAGATTAATTCTACTGGCTTCTGATTTTGCTAGATCTGATTTACGCGGGCTTTCTATTACTACTGATTTGTTGTCTAGTGAATATGTCTACAGCTACTGATTGTCATCACCAAAACTAAATTACTTAATAGAAAACATGGAGAGAATTTAATAAAATATATAAAGATAATATGGAGAAGTAAAATTTCAAAAAAAAAAAGATCTTTTCAAAAAAATAAGGATGATCCTACCTTTTAAAAATAACTTATAATTAACTGTCAAACAATTTATTTTTACGGCGTAAAAGGTGTTTTGAAAAAAAAGTTTTCAAACAAAATTAAAAAGCTTATAAGCCCTGAAACAGTTTATAAATTTTTTTTGTAAATCTTATAAGCTTTATCAAACAAACAATTTATAAGCTATTTTTAAGAGCTTATAAACTTTACCAAAAAGATTAAATTTTTTTATACCAAATACTATCTTAATAAAGACTAAAATCCTTAAATTTTCTTCATTAATTTCTTTCTCAAAATGTCCGACTCTCATGTGTGAGATAAGAATTTTAAATTTTAAACAATGACAACTATTTTTATTTTTAACATTCATATAATTTTTATTTTATTTTATTTTTTCTGCTTGTAAATTTTTTAATGCTACAAACTATTTGAAAAAATATTTCATGTATCAGAATAAGGGGCACTACTCCTATTAAATACCGAGATTGCTAAAATTCTTTATGAAAAAATAATGATCTATTAGCTCCCTGTGTCTTTTTTAAATCTTGAGCTCACACCTCCCCATATTTTCAAATTTTGAGCATACAACACCTTGTCCGTACATGTTTACAAGCGTATTTGTGCACAAAATTTGAAAACATAAGGGAGGCCACCTAGGCAGCTGCCTAGGGCCTCCCCAGGGTGAGGCCTCAAATTTTTAAAAAAACTATATATGTATAATTTTTTTTTCTATTTAAAATTTTTTTATAGGTCACGTGCCTTTAAATTTTTGTAGAAAATATAAAAAGTTGCTAATTTTTGTGATTTTGGTCATTTCTTTTATTTTCTAACAAAAAAAAACCCCCTCTATTTTTAGGATGCAAAGCTCTTTTTTTTGTTAAATTTCTTTCAAGTGAGTAAGATTATTCAAAGTGGGTCAATTATTGTGTCGTTTTTATTTAATTTGATTTTTCTTATATGTTTGTATGTCACGGTTGGTGTTTTTATTTGATTTTTAATTATCTGATTTTTGGACCTTGGTCTTCGAGATTTTAATTTTTTTTTTCTATATTTTAGTATTTAAATTATAATTTTTATTTATTTTGTTAGATTTTTTTGTAACAAAAATCAATTACTTATGCTTAATTAGTTTCAATACAATTGTTTTGTCATTATTTTTAGTATCAAAAATTTGAAATTTTTATTATTATATGAAATTATTGTATTGATTCTTTCTTGAGAAATTTGGCAGTAAATAAAATCAATGTTTAATATTTTATTACAATCTAAAATACGTTTTATATTGTGTTTATATTAAATCTTATATCAACAATCAATATTTTTTATTATTTAAATTATTTTTTGAATTTGTTCTGTTAGATTTTTATTGTGAATTCTGACAAAAAAAAAGAAAATTTGAATCTACAAGTTCAAAGAGAAAAAAAAAAGAATTGCAATAATAAGATTTATTAAATTATAAATTGGTGATCATTATGTTCATTTTATTATCAGTTTTTATGTAATATTTATATATTTAATAAAAATTAATTTTAAATAGAACTTAAATTAGCCTAGGACCTCTAATTTTCTGGAGACGGCCCTGCTATCTGGCTACAACTCATATTATTATTATTATTATTATTATTATTATTATTATTATTATTATTATTATTATTATTATTATTATTATTATTATTATTATTATTATTATTATTATTATTATTATTATTATTATTATTATTATTATTATTATTATACTTTCTATACTATATATCTATACTATTATATAAAAGATGGACCTACTATACTAACTAACTTTGAGAACACCAAAATTCTTTATTTCGTAACAAATGAAAATTTAAAATTTTTAATTATTATTTATATTTGATAAGACAATCAATAGTCGCATAACGAAATTCAAAGTCTTGTGATATTTTTAAGAAATAATCTATGAATTAGTTATTTCTTTTGTGAATTTGACTAGTTTTGTTAATTAATTAATAATAAATTATACAATTAAAGATACATATTAATTTACAAATGGATTTAAAAAATTTTAAAGTATATAATTTAGAGCTATAATAGATATAGGCTTAATTTTTTTTTCTAGATAGAATCAATAATAAATTGCAATAAGATATTTTTTGGGTAGCAAAAAAGAGAAAGCTAACAAAGAAAAATAGAAATAACTTAGAGGTCAAACTTGAAATATTGATAAATATTTTAGAGACAAAATAATAAATAATGTGGAAAAAGTTCGTAATTTAACTATTGAAACGAGAAAATCAACACAATAATAATGTTAAAATTTGATTAATTATCTATAAATGACATTGATAATAGAAAGTTATTCAAACTCCTATTATGAACAAATTGAATGAAAAATATATAATTTTAATATTTTCGAAAATTTTTAACATGAAAATATGAATTAAAAGAGTTAGTTTGCCTCTAAATGTTCATGGTCACATAATTGAGATAAAAAATAGAGATAAAAAATGATAAAAAAATTAGGACATTCTTAATTGATCAAAATGATTCAAAGAGAGATGATGTTGTTATCTTTTGAAAAAATTTGTATTAATTGAAAAAAATTGACATTATTTTGAGGGGCACGATTTCTTGAATTCGACTCAGACCTCCAAAATATCAAGTACGACACTAATTGTGCCCAGGAGGGACCGGGTGGAAAATGGGCCCAGTGAAAAAGGTGTATGGCCAAGCAGGGAAGCCTTGACATCCCGGACACTTGCAACATATTAGGTTCTTCCTTGGCCCGACAAGACAGGAAGACTAGGTCAATCCATTATGGATCCTGTCCACCGAAAATCAAGGGATACATTCTCTCTCATGTTTACAAGTCTTGGTCAAACCATGACACAACCCACGTCCCTACATCGTAGCCAATACCCGAGTATCTCGGGATAGTCATCAACTTGGTTATTGCAGTAAACCGATTGCGTTTTTAAGTAATTATAATAGCTAAGAATGATTAAATGGCCAAAATATGATTAAAGGATCCTAATTTGGATTTATTAAGTAGAAAATCGGATTCAGGACGTTTGAAAATGGTCCGGAGGGTTCCAAGGGTTCGATTGGTTCGGAAGGTCCGAACTTGAGAGCTAGGAATTTTGGAAGCTTCGAAATGATCGGATGGATCATTGAGTACGGATGAAGAGGGTGAGTTCGGAAGCTCCGAACTCACGATCGGAAGTTCCAAACTCCCTCAATCAGACAAAGTATGGGTTTTGATTGAGTGATTTGACGAGTGACAGAACGAAAGCTCCGAACCTAGAGATTGGAAGGTCCGAACTCTGTCGACGTAAGTGCATTATCCAATCACAGGACACATGTTCGGTGAAAAAAGATCGGAAGCACCAAAGATGCGATCGAAAGCTCCGAAGTGCGATCGAAACATCTGAACTAGCGATCAAAAGATCCGAAAGTGTTCTATAAATAGGGGTGAGATTTCTCATAGTTAGTGTGTGTTTTAGGAGCGAGTTTCGAGCCAGTGATTAATTCGTAGTATTTTAGTCGTCTTTTCCATGTTTGGGAGATAGCGAGGTGCTATAAGGCTTGTAGCTTGGCTGTTCTTGGGTTAGAGCCTTCGACATCAACGGGCTAACGATAGACGCATGTATAAGTTTGGACTCTTATTAGCTACTGGGAGTATCTATTAGTCTAGTTAATGATTTTAGATAAGTATTGGTGATATGATTTAATCTTGTCTTGCAGGCTTGGACTGTAAACATTGTTCACCTAGATCAGTAGTTGAAGTAAGTACTGACTGAGATAGTCAGCTTAGTATGCATGTTTATGTGTTGCATTGTACAGTGTTGAATTATTATATGTCATGAGATGCATGATATTACTGTTCATGATTTGTATGCATCATTAACATACCATGTTGAGCCAGTGTATTCTTTCGACATAACATGTTGTTTAGGGTCGCTCATCCCTAGGGTTTCTTCTTTGTATGATCGGGTACCGTGTGACACCCACTATATCAATGGAGCAGCGTGTGCGGTTTTACCCAGGACGGTGATGGTCCAAGATCGGGGTTCAGTATTTGTGGCACCCACTCTATCTTTGGAACAACATGCGCATACTGGTGGCGTCTACGTTCTGAGCATATTTTTCCAGATTTGATCCCAATTTTCCAGATCCTTCATGTTTCATGTTGCATGCATAATATAGGCCTGTTTACTCATATTTTTATACTGTGCGTTAGCACTCACGTTCCTGCTTTTATCTCGAACACTCCATTTGGTGGGGGTGGTAGCTAGTTTACAGGTGGACCATGAGCGAGATCAGTGGCCGATCTGTGAACAGGGCTTGATAGCAGGGGTCACCAGTGTAGTGATCCTGCATGATATCACCTACTAACTGGCAACTAATAGCATGCATTAAACTTAATACAGCAAAATAACTTAACAGAGTAAGACATGCGGAAACAAAACCATAATTTAGTAACATAATCCAGACTTAAATCTGTAGTGATACAACCAAATCGAAATCTTAAACAGTAAACATTATACAGCTATATCGAATCCTGCTGTATAATAAAGTCCTCAAGGCTCCTGCTCCCTAGTCCTGCCTTGAACTACCAGCTCCGTCCATCCTGCGACCTGCCCCATGGAATAGGGTGTCCAAGATAACCACTAGGACGTGAGCGCTACGCCCAGTACATAAACATGAGTAAGCATATGTATATAATGCATGTAACATGATGACTGGTAAAAGATCATCTGAAAAGTCATGCTCAGAACCGGCGCCATATGAGTGCTGCCACCGCACGGATCAACCTCTGGGTGCAACCACACTCGTCTAGTACACCAGAGTAGACAGACATAAATGCCCCCGCCGTCGCAGTACTCTCAGTGACAGACTATCGAGTATAGAGCTGAGCGGCTCTATAATCAGGTATAACAAGGACTAGGCTCAACGTGTATATGCACATGACATATGAGTATAGAAAACGGTAAATCATACATCATGCCATATAATAATGCCAAATAAATGCAACATATAAACATGTATACTCGCTGGCAATCTCAGTCAATGTGTACGTACCTCTAGGCTAGTTCAAGTATAATAGGATCTTAGGTTCCAAGCCTATATTCAAAAGTTCACCGTATCACTACATAAATTCTATAAGCCTTAACTAAGATAATAAGTACTCCCAAAACTTAAATAGATTCCCGAACCATACCTTCGTCCGTAGTTAGCCCTTTGGAGTCGCTAGTCCCAGATGACTATAACCACCCCTTGGTTATTTCAGAACCTCTATTATAACCGATAGGGCCCTCAAGTGTATATCTCACACTATATAACTGAAGAAGGAAACTCGGGAATTCGTAATTGAAAATGAACTCTGAACGGCCTTATTTATAGCCAAATTTCTCGGCCAGAATCGGAACTTCCGATTTCGGAATCGGAGCTTCCGATCCAGCTCATTGCGTGCATGTCTGCCATGCCAGGATCGGAAATTCCGATCTACGATCGGAGCTTCCGATCTGCTCTATGACCGACACTTGTCAAAACTCGCGACTGAGTCATCGATCATTTCTGACAGCTGGGGATCGGAACTTCCGTTCCAGGATCGGAGCTTCCGTTCCGATCGGAGCTTACTATCCGGGATCGGAGCTTACTATCCGGCCCAAAATTAAAAAGCCCAAATTTTACTTCTGAAGTCCAATAACACTCCGAAATTGGTTAAATACCAACCCTTAATCATGTTTAACATATTATTATCTTAAAATGGTATCTGGGTTACTACATTCTCCCCACCTTTAGATATTTCGTCCGCGAAATAACATCTAAAGACAATAAAGATAACAATATGAAACATCAAACCATGTCTTATTACAACAACGGTAATTACATCTTACATGGTAATCAAAAATACAAAGCAAATAACTCAGGATATTCTGTTCGCATACGACTCTCAGTTTCCCAAGTTGCTTCTTCAACGCCTCGGCGCTGCCACTGTACCATCACAAGTGGTATAGTCTTGTTCCGAAGAACTTTCTCCTTCCTGTCTAGGATACAGATTGGTCGTTCAACAAAAGACAGATCCGGTTTTAGCTGAATATCAGTAGACTGAATCACATGAGATTCATCAGCTATGTACTGTCAAAGCAACGACACATGAAAAACATTGTGTATACTGGAAAGAGATGGCGGTAAAGCCAAACGATAAGCAACATCTCCGATCTTCTCCAGTATCTGGAAAGGCCCAATGTAACGAGGAGACAACTTGCCTTTCACACCGAATCTCATCACCTTCCTGAAAGGTGATACTCGCAGAAAAACATATTCACCAGGCTCAAACTGAAGTGGCCTGCGGCGAATATTCGCATAACTGGCTTGTCTATCTTGAGCAACTTTGATCCTATGCTTGATCAAATCTACCTTGTCTACAATCTGCTGCACCAATTCAGGACCCTCGACTTGCCATTCCCCGACTTCATCCCAGAATAACGGAGTACGACACCGTCGACCATACAATGCCTCGAAAGGTGCCATATCAATACTACGATGATAATTGTTATTGTAGGCAAATTCAATCAAAGGTAACTGATCCTGCCAAGATAAGCCAAAATCCATGACAGAAGAACGTAGCATATCCTCCAGCGTACGAATAGTGCGCTCTGACTGCCCGTCAGTCTCCGGATGATACGCAGTGCTCAAACTCAGAGTGGTACCCAACGCTTGCTGAAAACTACCCCAAAAACGTGAAGTAAATCGCGGATCTCTATCACTGACAATACTCACTGGAATCCCATGTAATCGCACAATCTCCTGGATATATAAGCGTGCCATGCGATCATAAGAATACTCCTGGTTATAAGGAATGAAATGCGCTGATTTTGTCAAACGGTCAACGACAACCCAGATAGCATCACACTGACGTGAAGTCATAGGCAAGTGGGTAACAAAATCCATAGTCACGTGCTCCCACTTCCATTCGGAAATCTCAAGATTCTGCAGTAATCCACCTGGTCGTCGATGTTCAGCCTTGACCTGTTGACAAACCAAACATCTCGAAACAAATTGATACACACTTCGCTTCATCCCCTTCCACCAGAATCTAGTTCGCAAGTCCTTATACATTTTCATACTTCCAGGATGAACTGATAATCGACTCCTGTGAGCTTGAGATAGAATATCATTCCTGAGCTCCGCAACATTAGGTACAACCACTCTATTGGATAGGCACAATAAACCATCTGCCTGAAAATGGAATCCAGATGTATTAACTCCATTGGCTAGACGTGCCAATCTCTAAGTCTTAACATCAGATATCTGAGCATCTCTGATCCGAGAATACAATGCTGGCTCAGATAGAATAGTATACAAAGGAATCCCATTCCTCCCTTTCTTGTGCTTGAGCGTAAAACTCAATGAACAGCACTCTTGAACCATATGAGATATTTCATTAGTCTGAAGTGCAGACAGTCTCACCTGCCGAATCAAGGCATCAGCAGTAAGATTAGCAGAACCTGGATGATATTTGATTTCACAATCATAATCCTTCAGGAGATCCATCCAGCGTCTCTGTCGCATATTCAACTCTGCCTGAGTGAATAAATACTTCAAACTCTTGTGATCCGTAAATATCTCAAATTTCTCGCCATAAAGATAATGTCTCCAAATCTTGAGCGCAAATACAATGGCGGCTAACTCGAGATCATGCACTGGATACTTACTCTCATGTGACTTCAACTGTCGAGAAGCATAGGCAATAACATGTCCATGCTGTGTCAAAACACATCCTAACCCCTGACCAGAGGCATCAGTATAGACAACATAACCTCCTGATCCAGAAGGTAGAGCTAACATAGGTGCAGTAGTAAGACGTCTACGCAGCTCGTGAAATGACTCCTCACAATCCGAGGACCAAATGAAGGCAACATCTTTCCGTGTAAGCTGAGTCAAAGGCCTTGCCAACTGTGCAAAATTCTCGATGAACCGACGGTAATATCCAGCTAGACCCAAGAAACTACGAATCTCAGCAACCGTCGTCGGTCGAGACCAGTTCAGCACTGCCTCTATATTACTAGGATCAACAGATATCCCTTCATTAGAAATCACATGACCGAGAAATACTACCCGATCAAGCCAGAATTCACACTTGCTCAATTTCGCATATAGCTGCTTATCTCGTAACGTCTGTAGAACAATCCTCAAATGTTGTGCATGCTCATCCTTGTCATGAGAATAGACAAGAATATCATCTATGAAGACGATGACAAATCTATCCAGATAATCTCGAAATACCTGATTCATCAGTTCATAAAGACTGCCGGTGCATTCGTCAAACCGAATGGCATCACCAGAAACTCATAATGCCCGTATCTGGTCCTGAAAGCAGTCGTAGATATATCTGAGTCTCGTACCCACATCTGATGGTATCCAGATCTCAGATCTATCTTCGAATAAACAGAAGTACCCTGTAGTTGATCGAACAGATCATCAATCCGCGGCAAAGGATACTTATTCTTGATGGTGACACGATTCAACTGCCTGTAATCAATACATAATCGCATCGATCCATCCTTCTTCTTGACAAACAAAACAGGTGCTCCCCATGGAGAAACACTCGGACGAATATATCCCTTATCAAGAAGATCTTGCAACTGCTGTTTCAATTCCCTCATCTCTGACGGTGCCAGACGATAAGGTGCTCGGGATATAGGCGTAGTTCCTGGTAC
Source organism: Henckelia pumila (assembly GCF_033568475.1). Lineage (NCBI taxonomy): Eukaryota > Viridiplantae > Streptophyta > Magnoliopsida > Lamiales > Gesneriaceae > Henckelia > Henckelia pumila. Next base: position 144,659,136 of record NC_133120.1, read on the forward strand.
TAGATCAATACCAAATTCAACCTCTCGAACCGGAGGAAAACCAGGAATCTCATCAGGGAATACGTCAGGAAACTCGCTGACAATCGGTAGTTCATCAATACCCTGACTACTCGCAGACATATCAACTGCATAGATGAGGTAGCCCTCCCCACCTGACTCCAAGACATGACATGCTTTCAGAGCCGAAACAAGTGGCATCGGAGGTCGCGCACCCTCACCATAAAAGCACCAGCTATCACCCTCAACGGGATGAAACTGTACCAGACGCTGATAACAATCCACAGTAGCGTGATACAAAGTCAGCATATCTATTCCCAAGATACAGTCAAAATCTGCCATCGCTAATATCATCAAATTAGCTATTAACACATTACCCTCAAACTCCAGAAAGCAACCCATCACTAGACGCTTAGTTACTATCTCTTGCTCCAACGGAGTAGATACAACTAAATCCATATCTAATGATACATAAGGTAATCTATGTCTCTTAACGAAGCGACTAGAAATAAAGGAATGCGATGCTCCAGTATCAATTAATACAAGTGCAGGAATACCACATAACAAGAAGTTACCTGCCAACATGCGATCGCTTCCCTCAGTAGCCTGCTCCTGAGACAGAGCAAACACCTGCCCTTGAGTCTGGGGACGATAACCAGAAGAACTCTGTGGTGCTGGCTGCTGACGTGGAACAATAGAAGCCTGAGATCCAACCTGTGATCCCGATCCACTAGCAGAACCCATGCGCTGAGGACAATCTCTCCGCAGATGTCCCTGCTGACCACAAATATAACAAGCCCCAGTAGCTCTCCGACATGAAGCTGCAGGATGCTTCCCACCACAGTGGCTACAAAACTCCTCCTTCTTCTTCTTCTTCCCAAAGCGGAAAGTACCTCGTGAACCACGAGAACCAGACGAAGTAGTAGGAGTAGAAGAAGACGTAGGTACAGATGACACAACAGATTGAGCTCGAGGCTCAACAAATCCACTAGGCTGTGCTGGCATCATCAACTGTCCACGCCTGTTGCTGGTCTCCACAAGACGGCAACGGTTCACCAAAGTCTCATAAGACACTGGGTCATCACAGACGACAACCTGTGCGTAGATATCTTGGTTCAGGCCTTGCAGAAAGATATTATACTTCGACGCATCACTCGCATTGATATGAGGACTGAAAGGTAGCAGATCAAGAAATCGCTGCTGATACTGATCAATAGTCATTGATCCTTGCCTCAAAGTAAGAAACTCCATAGATCGTGCTTGGCAAACAGCCGGAGGAAAATATAATTTCTGAAACTCCCGACAGAAATCCCCCCAAGTCACCTGTCCTCTCTCAGTACGTGCCTGAGCAACCTTGGCATCCCACCAAAAACGTGCTCTATCCTCTAGAACGAATTCTAGAACTTCCAGTTTCTGCTCCTCAGTACACTCAAAAGCTCGGAACGTGCTCTCAAGTTTAGACATCCAGCTTCTAGCTTGTTCAGGATTCTCGCCTCCCACTAAGGGTTTCGGTCCTACCTGCATGAACTTATTAATAGTATAGCGACGTCGACCCTCATGAGGACGATGTTGATCATCCTGATGATGATGGCGACGATGATGATGACCACCTCCCTGGCCAACACTACCGTGACTCTCGTCAGCCATATCCTGAAAAGAATTGCACATTAAAATCCCAAATGCGCAAGAATTATTCTAACTAATTCTAAATCCCAAGTACTAATCCCAAAATCTAAGCATGCTCTGATACCAAAAATGTAGTGACCCTGCATGGTATCACCTACTAACTGGCAACTAATAGCATGCATTAAACTTAATACATCAAAATAACTTAACATAGTAAGACATGCGGAAACAAAACCATAATTTAGTAACATAATCCAGACTTAAATCTGTAGTGATACAACCAAATCGAAATCTTAAACAGTAAACATTATACAGCTATATCGAATCCTGCTGTATAATAAAGTCCTCAAGGCTCCTGCTCCCTAGTCCTGCCTTGAACTACCAGCTCCGTCCATCCTGCGACCTGCCCCATGGAATAGGGTGTCCAAGATAACAACTAGGACGTGAGCGCTACGCCCAGTACATAAACATGAGTAAGCATATGTATATAATGCATGTAACATGATGACTGGTAAAAGATCATCTGAAAAGTCATGCTCAGAACCGGCGCCATATGAGTGCTGCCACCGCACGGATCAACCTCTGGGTGCAACCACACTCGTCTAGTACACCAGAGTAGACAGACATAAATGCCCCCGCCGTCGCGGTACTCTCAGTGACAGACTATCGAGTATAGAGCTGAGCGGCTCTATAATCAGGTATAACAAGGACTAGGCTCAACGTGTATATGCACATGACATATGAGTATAGAAAACGGTAAATCATACATCATGCCATATAATAATGCCAAATAAATGCAACATATAAACATGTATACTCGCTGGCAATCTCAGTCAATGTGTACGTACCTCTAGGCTAGTTCAAGTATAATAGGATCTTAGGTTCCAAGCCTATATTCAAAAGTTCACCGTATCACTACATAAATTCTATAAGCCTTAACTAAGCTAATAAGTACTCCCAAAACTTAAATAGATTCCCGAACCATACCTTCGTCCGTAGTTAGCCCTTTGGAGTCGCTAGTCCCGGATGACTATAACCACCCCTTGGTTATTCCAGAACCTCTATTATAACCGATAGGGCCCTCAAGTGTATATCTCACACTATATAACTGAAGAAGGAAACTCGGGAATTCGTAATTGAAAATGAACTCTGAACGGCCCTATTTATAGCCAAATTTCTCGGCCAGGATCGGAACTTCCGATTTCGGAATCGGAGCTTCCGATCCAGCTCATTGCGTGCATGTCTGCCACGCCAGGATCGGAACTTCCGATCTACGATCGGAGCTTCCGATCTGCTCTATGACCGACACTTGTCAAAACTCGCGACTGAGTCATCGATCATTTCTGACAGCTGGGGATCGAAACTTTCGTTCCAGGATCGGAGCTTCCGTTCCGATCGGAGCTTACTATCCGGGATCGGAGCTTACTATCCGGCCCAAAATTAAAAAGCCCAAATTTTACTTCTGAAGTCCAATAACACTCCGAAATTGGTTAAATACCAACCCTTAATCATGTTTAACATATTATTATCTTAAAATGATATCTGGGTTACTACAACCAGAGGTTTCTAGATTAAGCTTTGTTCGATATTTATTTGATTCGATTGGGTTGTTTAATCGGTTTTCTTGGGGTTTCTAGTTGTTTTTCGGTTCTGTTCTACCAGGTTCTTAGATTGTTTAAGTTTCCACGATATCTCTGATTATTTTTTATGTTTAAGATTTAATTGCATGCCTAAATCTTTGTTTAGTAGGTGATTTCGGAACGGGTAACTACAGTTGCCCTATAAATACCCACAACAAAGGTAAAATCAGGGAGTTAAATTCATCCTAAAAAACGCTCTACATTTATTATTCTAAAATATTTTTTACTTTCTTGCGTGAGCACGTTGCTGACTTGATCGTCAGAGTGGTCACGCCGAAAATCCTTTCGGCACCTCACTAACCTTTCTTGTTCACGTGTGTGTAGAGACCTCTCGACTAGAACTCATTCTACCAGGTCAAGAGTTCAGATAGGAAATAAATTCACTATACCCGAGAGGCTGCCCACCTTAGCCTACCCAATTTTCCGGAGTAACAGAAAAAAACAACAAAAATAATAATAATTTTCTAGGTTCCTTAGTTTTGGTGATAAAAAACAATAATTCATTGTAGTAGATCCAGCTGCCATGCTTTCTAATACATGTACTCGACCGCTCATTTTAAGACTTTCAAATACTCTCCCGGTGTCAAACAATGAGGAATACTCACCCAACGTCAAGAAGCATAACATTCGCCTGGTACCTATCAACTGGCCTTGATCTACTTGACCGGCCCCCTCTGACAGATAGCTCACTCGACTGTTTGTACTATTGAAGATAATTTGTAACGGTCGTAAGATGTCATCTGATTCAATCTTTACAATTTTCACGTTGTTCATCACATTCTATCCGAAAATTGGTTGTCAAAACATGCACAACTAACAAAGTATCAGAAGATCAGAATATTTTCCAGAAATGTCCACTGCTACATTTTACACACAGGAGCTGTATGAGATCGTTGCCCTTCTATACCTGTATCATATAGTCCGAGATCCCTATTAGTACTAGGGAGTATCTATTAGCTTAGTTAAGTTTTATAGACCAGTATTAGTGATATGGTATTATCATGACTTGTAGGCTTAGAACCTGGACCGGTGCTACTAGGATTGCCTTAATAAGGTACGTAAGTACTGACTGAGATACCCACCGAGTATGCATGCTTATATGTTGCATATTATGTGTCATGATACATGTTTTACTGCTTTGATATATTATGTTGCATATGCATATTCATGTTGAGTCGAGTCTCTTTCGAGATAGCCTTAGTAGTAGGGTCGCTCAGCCCTGCATTCCTTGATATATTGTCTAACATCGGGAGACTCCGTAATGACAGGGACTGACGCTAAGGTGGTTTATACGAGTGTGTGGAGTTACCCAGCAGATTTGACCCCAGATGGTTCTACATACTCAGTGGCGCCCAGATTGAGCAGATATTGAGATAACTAGTACCCAGTCATTTGCATGCATCATAGTAGGTTTGTATACTCGTACTGTACGTTTTGAGCGTAGTTCTCTCACGTATATGTTGTTATGTTTCTTGGACATCTCCATTCGACGTGACAAGTTTGCAAGTGGACCAGGACCGAGACCAGTATTTAGTCGGTGACCAGGTCTTGGTAGTAGGGGTTGTCGATGGATTCTAGATTGAGCTTCTGTTTGGTATACTTTTATTCCAGTTGTTTTTCCGCTTAGTTGTAAGTAACTCTGATAAAGATATCTGATTTTTCTATATATCTGAATTTTCTATTTCATGGTTAAGACTCTGGTTAGTAAGTGATACAGGTAGGTTCACTCCATAGATAATCTTTCTACTCAAGTTCAGATTCTACAAGGGATGATCACTGACAATTTTCATGTCATGACCAATCAGATCAAGTCATTGTCTTCTCTTACACTGAAAATTTTGATTAATCAATCCAGTTCTTCTCAACCTACTCAACCCCGAGGAGGCCTTCAGGGCCAATCTAGCAGACAAAATCCTACAAGTCGAGGACCCGAAACTTATCGACATCCATCTAGTCTCTGATAGGAGTTCATCACAATTTATTTCATATATACTTTTCTATTGGATCTTTTATATTTTCTCTTTTTGAAGATATTAATGAAATATTTTCAAGACAAATGGTCTATGACCACTTAATTCGATATCAACTAGCAATTGATCTAGGTCAAGTAATAGTAAGTGAACAATGAGTCCAAGTATCGATCCCATAGGGATTATAGTCAATTCTCAAGAATTAATTATTTAGCTTAATCTAGACAAATAATAAAAAGGTTGCGATGAATTGAATACAAATTCAATTACTAAAAAGAAATAAGAAATAAAATAGTTGAAAGATAAATTTAATTAAAACGAGACAACCAATACACACGAAGATATCAAACAAATTATGCAAACAAGTGGCAAATCTAGGATCCAGATTCAATCTTAAATCACGGTGAATTATCCTAATTTATTTAACATTATATTTCTAGAACAGTTAAACCTATTCAAATATTTACGGATTAATTTTCATAAATCTAAAAAAATTCAAATGCATTGGTAATTATGAGAATTCAATTTTTACCTAAAATCGCATACTGAAACCGAAGACTATTTCTAGTCGGTTTAACCATATGTCAATTATTGAAGGGATCGAAATCAACTCCTAATCTGTCGAATCAGAATCAATTAACAAGCAAGTAAATAATTTATCATATTATTTACAAGAACAAAACGTAAATTCAACAATCAATAATATTAATAAAAATCTAAAAATCCCAAATCAAAATTCACATGTTCGACATAAAATTGTTCGACCCAATCTCGCCGTCTTGGTTGAAGAAATACTAATAAAATAACGAAAATAATATTCAACAAAAGTTTAATAATCTAAAGAAGAAAGGAAGAAAAAATCTGAAGAAGATGGAGCAGATCTCTGCTTTTTCAAGCCCTCGCCTTGCCGCCTCCATCCGTCTGCGTGAATCCCTTCTCTAGATCTGATAATTTATATTTATATGTCCTTGAATGCCCACGAAATAAAGCCAGAAAAATTAAGACTTTTAATTTCTGAAAATTCAAATATTTTTTGATTCGCGATCGCTCGCGCTCGAGCGAGGCATGTCCTGCCAAAATATATTTCACGTTCCTCTAGGCTCGCTCGAGCGCATAAAGTTGCACTCGAGCGAGGTATGTTCTGCCTCAGATTTATTTTCCCACACAGACCATGCGCAGATGCGCTGCTCTTGTTTTCTTAAATATGCGCATAAGCTCCCTTCATTGCGCAGAGGCTCCTCTTGCTTCTTCAGACGGCGCAGCTGCGCATCATCCAAGCCGCAGATGCGCCTCCTTCCAAATCCCTTCATTGCGCAGACTTGCTGGTTCATCGCGCAGCTGCTATTCATAAAACGCATAAATGCACCCTTCTATCTTTCTTCATGTGGTGCGCAGCTGCTTCTGAATTCCATTCCCTTCATCGCGCAGCTTCTCCAATTCATGCGTAGCAATGCATTAGTTCTTTCTTCAATCCCGTTTCGCAGCTTGTCTCTTTTTCACCACAAATTGTGAGTTTCCTTCCATTTTCCTGAAAATAAACCAAGGAGAATGACGTGCATACACATGAAATAAAACACACAAAAACACATATAAAATAAAATAAACGCATGCAAAAAATATATAAAAATATTCCAAAATAATGCATACAAAATGTACTTATCAACACCCCCATACTTAAACTTTTCTCGCCCTCGAGCAAGACAGACAATGCAATGAACACACAACAAAAAACAAAGTAGGAAAAATTCATGGGATAAATAGCCTCAAAGAAGTTATATATCAACTAAAAAAAACAACGCCCTTAACTCTTCACAATACACCCTTAGTTTAACGTGAACGTGCGTGTGTGAAATGTTATTCTAACTACATTCAACTTAAAAAGAATCCGTTTTAAAGTTGCTTAGCGACCTAATAACACATCAATGTAAGAGTCACTTGCATGCATCCATTCCTTCCAATTACCTCTAACAAACACACATTCCTTGAGATTATTTTTACGCACCGCCGGATTTTTCACCCAGATTTTTAAACGTCCCAATAATTACCCGCAAACTTAGCTATTGTGATAGGATTTGAATTTCAATCCCCTCGTCTATAGCCTGGATGGAGCATCAACCCCATTGATTGTCACGCCCTGGGCCCATGCCCGCATGAGCGCGACTGAACAATGAGTCCCTATAGCAACTACTTCATATTCGTACTCTCTTTACGAAAATGATTAACCCAAGTTGCTATAGAAGTCCATTGTAGCCCATTTTAAACTCATTTTAAACCTTTTATTTTTCCCATGTGGGACAGGGGTCTCACAATTACCCCTCTTTCAGAACGCGACGTCCTCATCGCGACCTGAACTCTCGATCAACCAGCACCGGGAATATAGAGGTGGCTCCTACGGTTTCAAGAGGTGGCTCCCGTCATGTAGCACTTTGCCCCGCAGGTTCAAGAGGTGGCTCCCACGCACGTAGCACTTTGTCCCGCATAGCCCTTATTTCCCAGGGTCTGCCGACTGGTGACTGGCTCTGATACCAAATGAAACGACTCGATCCTACTACTACTAATTGTTTTTACAAATAAATAACTAAATATTTAATATAAAATATATTTAAAAACTATGCATCCATAAATGAATAAATAAATAACTAATACTTAATATAATATATATATATATATATACTTGAAACGTGTAAATATATATATTAAATAATTACTTTCTAAAATAATTATAAACATAAACAATTTTTCATAAAAATATTCCAACTAAAAAAAAACCATAATAAGAATTTGCATGCAAATAAAATAAGTATAACCCATGCAATAAAATCATCATCAACCTCTCAATAAAAATTCTCACCTAAAATCCATAAACCCATAATTAAATCATAAAACATGTGCGAAAAACATAATAATATTCAATTCACTGAAAACATGACTAGAGCGATGGTCACGGGCTAGCCAACTGTCGGGATCCATACGTCCTCACCGACAGTCGGGGCAAAATGCTCTACATCAGTGTCTACCTGCTCACCTGCACAATTTAAGTCTAGTGAGCCTAGAGGCTCAGCACGCTCTATCTCATAATAACAACATGAATAAAAGTGATGCACCAAAAAGAGAATTCAAACGTTCCTTGGTAGATTTTCGAAGCCAAAAACGTGATCGCGACGCGTACGAAGAACACCGGAACGAACGAATACAAACCCTTCGATATAATATTCAAAAATCGTATGTGATAGTGTATGAAATCTGATGAGTGTGAGGGGAGGGGGATAGATGGCGGCTAGGGTAGATTTAACGTGAAGAAGGATTGAAGAAAATAAGCTAGATATATTTTAATTATTTATTTAGATTTTTGGGAGATAATATATCAAGTTAATATAAAAATATAACTCCTAAAATTAAATAATTTTTGAGTAATTTTCGTAATATATATTTATATATTTTTTTAAATCTCCTAAAAACATTTAAAATAGCTTATTTTTGTGCAAATTGGTTTAATATATATCTATATATATAAAAACTATTATTTTATGAAAATAATACTTAAAAATAATATTTTAAGGCTCTTAAAATTATCTCAAAAATATTTATAATAAAATCCATATATCTCGTCCGTCTACGGTCCCGACTACGCGATCGAAAAAATTTTATTTCTAAAAATCTCATAAATAACAAAAATGCGGGTTAAATGTTATAATTAATATTTAAATCATTCAAATAAAATCACATAATCCACATGAAGTCATTTAACCCATTTATTAAAAAAACCATAATAAGAATTTGCATGCAAATAAAATAAGTATAACACATGCAATAAAATCATCATCAACCTCTCAATAAAAATTCTCACCTAAAATCCATAAACCCATAATTAAATCATAAAACATGTGCGGAAAACATAATAATATTCAATTCACTGAAAACATGACTAGAGCGATGGTCACGAGCTAGCCAACTGTCGGGATCTCATACGTCCTCACCGCCAGTCGGGGCAAAATGCTCTACATCAGTGTCTACCTGCTCACCTGCACCATTTAAGTCTAGTGAGCCTAGAGGCTCAGCACGCTCTATCTCATAATAACAACATGAATAAAAGTGATGCTGTAGTGACCCGTATCCGAAATTAACGATTAATGCGTAATTAATCGTGTAATCATGTTTAGATTAAGTAAAACATGATTAAGGAAATTCCAAATTGATTAATGGAGTCCAGAAATGGATTCAGGACACTCGAAAATGGTGGGTAAGGTTCGAAGGGTTCGAACGCTCCGAACCTGAGTTCGGAGGATCCGAACATGGACGGAGCCAGGCTTCGGAGGCTTTGAAGGCTTCGGACGATCCGAAGATCGTTCGGACGATCCGAAGAGTAGCCCAGCCAGCTGTCCTAAAATATTATGTCATTGGTGATGTCATAGGGGTGACTTCGGACGATCCGAAGAGGCAGTTCGGACCATCCGAACAGTGTTCGGGACAGGTGCATGGTTGCATGCGATTGGATTGACACATGGCGAAGATCGAACGATCCGATGAGACGATCGGACGACACGAAGCAGTTCGGACGCTCCAAAGGCGTGAACGGACGACCCGAACCCTCGCTTATATATAGAGAGCCGAGGAGCTCATTTGAGACTCGCACCAACTTCCTCTCCTTCGCCCACGTGGCTCTATTTTAGGGCTTTGGGTACTCTTATTTTAGAGTTGGAGTAGGAAAAATATTCTAGTATAATCAGACAGTGTTTGACATAGTAGCGGAGCAGTGCTCGTGTAGTGGAGCCGTGCTCGAGGCTGTGGAGCTGCATCAGGGGTGTGCCCCTAGTTGCAGGATAGTCTCTATCAGAGGGCTGACGACGGATGCAGGTATAGCTATGGTCTCCTTAAAATATTTAGGAGTATTCAATAGCTTAGTTAAGGCTTTTAGAACTTAATTAATGATGCATGGATATTTTCATTGTAGAGTTGATGATAGGCTGAGAACCTAGAGTGGGACTGCTAGGACTGCCTGTAGTAAGGTACGTAAGTACTGACTGAAATAGCCAACATGATATATATTGTATGTGTTGCATGAGTATGTGCTACTTGTTTTACCATGTTTTACGGCTTTAGCAAATGCATGTTTTTACGGTTGACTGCATCTGGTATGATGTGAGTCATTGACAGTTTTTGTCAGTGAGGCGTTACTTCCTGCGGATTCATGTCTGGGGACACTCAGCCCCTGGTTTTGCTCTCACTAGGAGCGACCACGACGGTGGAGTAGACGCTATAGTTGATAGGTGAATATAGGAGCGGCACCACAGACTTGCTACCCAATATTGCCCTGTATATTCATGGCGCCTCTGAGTACTGTTTTACTCTCGTTTTAAATACACTTATGTGTTGCATATATTTTATATATCATTGCTTTCGTATTGATCTTAGAGCTCACGTCCAGTCTTTTCTGTGTATCTGGAAACCCCATTTGACGGGGCAGGTGTAGGTGCAGGATTGAGCACCAGGAGCTTGGAGTAGCCAGTGACCAGTGAAGACAACAGGATTAGCTGTAGGTTTTTCCCTTTAGGCTCAATCATTCGATTGGGTTGTATAATCGAATTTGTTTAACCGGTTGTATTCTGCCAGTCTTCTTTTATTTAAGTCTTCCGTAGCGATTTATTTTAATGCATGCTTAATTATGCTCTTAACACTGATTAGGTAGTGGATCCGGGTTGGGTCGCTATATTTATTGGTATCAGAGCGCATGCATGAAAGAGACTTGGGATATAGTAATGAGACTTTGGGTTATTCTTATAGGATTGATGAGACCTTCGAAGAGGTGATGATGCGATGATGGCCCGAAGATTATCATCATCGGAAGGAATTCTGAAGATTTGGCTTATGGGATACCAGCAAGTACGGACAGGAGTAATGGATCGTGTCCGAGCGTTCGAGATTTCTACTCACGTGGATCCTAGTTTGGATCGAGTACCGGATGCCAGAGGCAGTGGTAGTGGATTGGTGGGGACTTACTTGATGCTTGCATCTGTACAGTCATTACCATGATGAAACTACTCTGAAGATTTTCCAGTCGTAGTTGGAGAGATTGTCAGATAGACCTTTACCAGGGAATGCCTCGAATGCCTAAGGCATGACAGGTTTCGAGCGTAAGGTCATTAAACTCATGCGGAACATAGTTTTGCCGGTATGCTTGTACCAATGCGTTCGGTAGGCACACGGGAAACTTCATGTTCAAAAGCATGATTTGGTTACAAGAAGAAAGCTGACAGTAGATCGTGAGCAGAAGAGGTCGACTGACATGCACTGATGCAGAGCATAGCTGGTTAGCTATCGCGTGCCATTTCTCCGGAGTTCTTTGTAGGAGGGCGGTTAGAGAGACTTGGTCGGGAGTATGCTTGTATCGATGCGTGTGTCGATTAGAAGCTTCATGCTCAAGAAACGAAGACTAGTACGATGATTTAAATATTGTATTGATGTAATTTGTAAACAATATTTCAGTTGTAATGAATCATCATACTTTGGTTGTATCATTTCAAGTTCGATTGTACATTTCATTGTATTTTGAATACTGTATGTATTACATGAGATTGTAATAAAGAGAATTGTACATAACTTGAAATAAGTGATACATGTATTATTTATCCAACAATTCGTGAATGATTGCATGATTGTGCGGAAGTTTGAATTGGGTTTAGTTGATTAGTGTTCAACTATTGCAGCTCATGGGATTTGAGTGGGTCGATTGTGACTGTTTGACTTGCGGTTAGTCTAAGCGTTTTCCTAGGATTGACCTAGTTAGTAAGTGGACTAAGATAGTGCCAGCAATCAGTGGACTCATCTAGAGGCATAGGAATATTGTTCGGTTTAGAACATTGGGCTTTATTCTAGGTTGTTTTCGTAGAACAATAAGCTGTTTGACCTTCGTTAGGTTGAGACTTGTGATGATGGGTTTTCATCGAGATGCCAGGTCCAGTATATGCCGAGAGTTGTGGGCTATGACCATGAATAGACGTGATGGGGCGCGACCCTATGCCAGCGTTACCTGGGAGCCTTTGTGCTTCAGGATTGGCGGTGGGAAGGCTACTCAGTCTAGGGATTTGGTAGCAGTCACGATAGGGTATGACCTTGGATTAAGATATCCGGTTTGATATCGATGGTTCAATATCGTCTGGTGTGCTTGTAGTAACCCAGATACCATTTTAAGATAATAATATGTTAAACATGATTAAGGGTTGGTATTTAACCAATTTCGGAGTGTTATTGGATTTCAGAAGTAAAATTTGGGCTTTTTAATTTTGGGCCGGATAGTAAGCTCCGATCCCGGATAGTAAGCTCCGATCCCGGATAGTAAGCTCCGATCGGAACGGAAGCTCCGATCCTGGAACGGAAGTTCCGATCCCCAGCTGTCAGAAATGATCGATGACTCAGTCGCGAGTTTTGACAAGTGTCGGTCATAGAGCAGATCGGAAGCTCCGATCCTGGCGTGGCAGACATGCACGCAATGAGCTGGATCGGAAGCTCCGATTCCGAAATCGGAAGTTCCGATCCTGGCCGAGAAATTTGGCTATAAATAGGGCCGTTCAGAGTTCATTTTCAATTACGAATTCCCGAGTTTTCTTCTTCAGTTATATAGTGTGAGATATACACTTGAGGGCCCTATCGGTTATAATAGAGGTTCTGGAATAACCAAGGGGTGGTTATAGTCATCCGGGACTAGCGACTCCAAAGGACTAACTACGGATGAAGGTATGGTTTGGGAATCTATTTAAGTTTTGGGAGTACTTATTAGCTTAGTTAAGGCTTATAGAATTTATGTAGTGATACGGTGAACTTTTGAATATAGGCTTGGAACCTAGGATCCTATTATACTTGAACTAGCCTAGAGGTACGTACACATTGACTGAGATTGCCAGCGAGTATACATGTTTATATGTTGCATTTATTTGGCATTATTATATGGCATGATGTATGATTTACCGTTTTCTATACTCATATGTCATGTGCATATACACGTTGAGCCTAGTCCTTGTTATACCTGATTATAGAGCCGCTCAGCTCTATACTCGATAGTCTGTCACTGAGAGTACCGCGACGGCGGGGGCATTTATGTCTGTCTACTCTGGTGTACTAGACGAGTATGGTTGCACCCAGAGGTTGATCCGTGCGGTGGCAGCACTCATATGGCGCCGGTTCTGAGCATGATTTTTCAGATGATCTTTTACCAGTCATCATGTTGCATGCATTATATACATATGCTTACTCATGTTTATGTACTGGGCGTAGCGCTCACGTCCTAGTTGTTATCTTGGACACCCTATTCCATGGGGCAGGTCGCAGGATGGACGGAGCTGGTAGTTCAAGGCAGGACTAGGGAGCAGGAGCCTTGAGGACTTTATTATACAGCAGGATTCGATATAGCTGTATAATGTTTACTGTTTAAGATTTCGATTTGGTTGTATCACTACAGATTTAAGTCTGGATTATGTTACTAAATTATGGTTTTGTTTCCGCATGTCTTAATCTGTTAAGTTATTTTGCTGTATTAAGTTTAATGCATGCTATTAGTTGCCAGTTAGTAGGTGATACCATGCAGGGTCACTACATTTTTGGTATCAGAGCATGCTTAGATTTTGGGATTAGTACTTGGGATTTAGAATTAGTTAGAATAATTCTTGTGCATTTGGGATTTTAATGTGCAATTCTTTTCAGGATATGGCTGACGAGAGTCACGGTAGTGTTGGCCAGGGAGGTGGTCATCATCATCGTCGCCATCATCATCAGGATGATCAACATCGTCCTCATGAGGGTCGAAGTCGCTATACTATTAATAAGTTCATGCAGGTAGGACCAAAACCCTTAGTGGGAGGCGAGAATCCTGAACAAGCTAGAAGCTGGATGTCTAAACTTGAGAGCACGTTCCGAGCTTTTGAGTGTACTGAGGAGCAGAAACTGGAAGTTCTAGAATTCGTTCTAGAGGATAGAGCACGTTTTTGGTGGGATGCCAAGGTTGCTCAGGCACGTACTGAGAGAGGACAGGTGACTTGGGGGGATTTCTGTCGGGAGTTTCAGAAATTATATTTTCCTCCGGCTGTTCGCCAAGCACGATCTATGGAGTTGCTTATTTTGAGGCAAGGATCAATGACTATTGATCAGTATCAGCAGCGATTTCTTGATCTGCTACCTTTCAGTCCTCATATCAATGCGAGTGATGCGTCAAAGTATGATATCTTTCTGCAAGGCCTGAACCAAGATATCTACGCACAGGTTGTCGTCTGTGATGACCCGGTGTCTTATGAGACTTTGGTGAACCGTTGCCGTCTTGTGGAGACCAGCAACAGGCGTGGACAGTTGATGATGCCAGCACAGCCTAGTGGATTTGTTGAGCCTCGAGCTCAATCTGTTGTGTCATCTGTACCTACGTCTTCTTTTACTCCTACTACTTCGTCTGGTTCTCGTGGTTCACGAGGTACTTTCCGCTTTGGGAAGAAGAAGAAGAAGGAGGAGTTTTGTAGCCACTGTGGTGGGAAGCATCCTGCAGCTTCATGTCGGAGAGCTACTGGGGCTTGTTATATTTGTGGTCAGCAGGGACATCTGCGGAGAGATTGTCCTCAGCGCATGGGTTTTGCTAGTGGATCGGGATCCCAAGTTGGATCTCAGGCTTCTACTTTTCCACGTCAGCAGCCAGCACCACAGAGTTCTTCTGGTTATCGTCCCCAGACTCAAGGGCAGGTGTTTGCTCTGTCTCAGGAGCAGGCTACTGAGGGAAGCGATCGCATGTTGGCAGGTAACTTCTTGTTATGTGGTATTCCTGCACTTGTATTAATTGATACTGGAGCATCGCATTCCTTTATTTCTAGTCGCTTCGTTAAGAGACATAGATTACCTTACGTATCATTAGATATGGATTTAGTTGTATCTACTCTGTTAAAGCAGGAGGTAGTAACTAAGCGTCTAGTGATGGGTTGCCTTCTGGAATTTGAGGGTAATGTGTTATCGGCTAATTTGATGATATTAGCGATGACGGATTTTGATTGTATTTTGGGAATAGATATGCTGACTTTGTATCACGCTACTGTGGATTGTTATCAGCGTCTGGTACAGTTTCATCCCGTTGAGGGTGATAGCTGGTACTTTTATGGTGAGGGTGCGCGACCTCCGATGCCACTTGTTTCGGCTCTGAAGGCATGTCATGTCTTGGAGTCAGGTGGGGAGGGCTACCTCATCTATGCAGTTGATATGTCTGCGAGTAGTCAGGGTATTGATCAGCTACCGATTGTCAGCGAGTTTCCTGACGTATTCCCTGATGAGATTCCTGGTTTTCCTCCGGTTCGAGAGGTTGAATTTGGTATTGATCTAGTACCAGGAACTACGCCTATATCCCGAGCACCTTATCGCCTGGCACCGTCAGAGATGAGGGAATTGAAACAGCAGTTGCAAGATCTTCTTGATAAGGGATATATTCGTCCGAGTGTTTCTCCATGGGGAGCACCTGTTTTGTTTGTCAAGAAGAAGGATGGATCGATGCGATTATGTATTGATTACAGGCAGTTGAATCGTGTCACCATCAAGAATAAGTATCCTTTGCCGCGGATTGATGATCTGTTCGATCAACTACAGGGTACTTCTGTTTATTCGAAGATAGATCTGAGATCTGGATACCATCAGATGCGGGTACGAGACTCAGATATATCTACGACTGCTTTCAGGACCAGATACAGGCATTATGAGTTTCTGGTGATGCCATTCGGTTTGACGAATGCACCGGCAGTCTTTATGAATCTGATGAATCAGGTATTTCGAGATTATCTGGATAGAT
Source organism: Henckelia pumila (assembly GCF_033568475.1). Lineage (NCBI taxonomy): Eukaryota > Viridiplantae > Streptophyta > Magnoliopsida > Lamiales > Gesneriaceae > Henckelia > Henckelia pumila. Next base: position 144,675,170 of record NC_133120.1, read on the forward strand.
TTGTCATCGTCTTCATAGATGATATTCTTGTCTATTCTCATGACAAGGATGAGCATGCACAACATTTGAGGATTTTTCTACAGACGTTACGAGATAAGCAGCTATATGCGAAATTGAGCAAGTGTGAATTCTGGCTTGATCGGGTAGTATTTCTCGGTCATGTGATTTCTAATGAAGGGATATCTGTTGATCCTAGTAAGATAGAGGCAGTGCTGAACTGGTCTCGACCGACGACGGTTGCTGAGATTCGTAGTTTCTTGGGTCTAGCTGGATATTACCGTCGGTTCATCGAGAATTTTGCACAGTTGGCAAGGCCTTTGACTCAGCTTACACGGAAAGATGTTACCTTCATTTGGTCTTCGGATTGTGAGGAGTCATTTCACGAGCTGCGTAGACGTCTTACTACTGCAACTGTGTTAGCTCTACCTTCTGGATCAGGAGGTTATGTTGTCTATACTGATGCCTCTGGTCAGGGGTTTGGATGTGTTTTGACACAGCATGGACATGTTATTGCCTATGCTTCTCGACAGTTGAAGTCACATGAGAGTAATTATCCAGTGCATGATCTCGAGTTAGCCGCCATTGTATTTGCGCTCAAGATTTGGAGACATTATCTTTATGGCGAGAAATTTGAGATATTTACGGATCACAAGAGTTTGAAGTATTTATTCACTCAGGCAGAGTTGAATATGCGACAGAGACGCTGGATGGATCTCCTGAAGGATTATGATTGTGAAATCAAATATCATCCAGGTTCTGCTAATCTTACTGCTGATGCCTTGAGTCGGCAGGTGAGACTGTCTGCACTTCAGACTAATGAAATATCTCATATGATTCAAGAGTGCTGTTCATTGAGTTTTACGCTCAAGCACAAGAAAGGGAGGAATGGGATTCGTTTGTATACTATTCTATCTGAGCCAGCATTGTATTCTCGGATCAGAGATGCTCAGATATCTGATGTTAAGACTCAGCGATTGACACGTCTAGCCAATGGAGTTAATACATCTGGATTCCATTTTCAGGCAGATGGTTTATTGTGCCTATCCAATAGAGTGGTTGTACCTAATGTTGCGGAGCTCAGGAATGATATTCTATCTCAAGCTCACAGGAGTCGATTATCAGTTCATCCTGGAAGTATGAAAATGTATAAGGACTTGCGAACTAGATTCTGGTGGAAGGGGATGAAGCGAAGTGTGTATCAATTTGTTTCGAGATGTTTGGTTTGTCAACAGGTCAAGGCTGAACATCGACGACCAGGTGGATTACTGCAGAATCTTGAGATTCCCGAATGGAAGTGGGAGCACGTGACTATGGATTTTGTTACCCACTTGCCTATGACTTCACGTCAGTTTGATGCTATCTGGGTTGTCGTTGACCGTTTGACAAAATCAGCACATTTCATTCCTTATAACCGGGAGTATTCTTATGATCGCATGGCACGCTTATATATCCAGAAGATTGTGCGATTACATGGGATTCCAGTGAGTATTGTCAGTGATAGAGATCCGCGATTTACTTCACGTTTTTGGGGTAGTTTTCAGCAAGCGTTGGGTACCACTCTGAGTTTGAGCACTGCGTATCATCCGGAGACTGATGGGCAGTCAGAGCGCACTATTCGTACGCTGGAGGATATGCTACGTTCTTCTGTCATGGACTTTGGTTTATCTTGGCAGGATCAGTTACCTTTGATTGAATTTGGCTACAATAACAGTTATCATCGTAGTATTGATATGGCACCTTTCGAGGCATTGTATGGTCGACGGTGTCGTACTCCGTTATTCTGGGATGAAGTCGGGGAACGGCAAGTCGAGGGTCCTGAATTGGTGCAGCAGATTGTAGACAAGGTAGATTTGATCAAGCATAGGATCAAAGTTGCTCAAGATAGACAAGCCAGTTATGCGAATATTCTCCGCAGGCCACTTCAGTTTGAGCCTGGTGAATATGTTTTTCTGCGAGTATCACCTTTCAGGAAGGTGATGAGATTCGGTGTGAAAGGCAAGTTGTCTCCTCGTTACATTGGGCCTTTCCAGATACTGGAGAAGATCGGAGATGTTGCTTATCCTTTGGCTTTACCGCCATCTCTTTCCAGTATACACAATGTTTTTCATGTGTCGATGCTTCGACAGTACATAGCTGATGAATCTCATGTGATTCAGTCTACTGATATTCAGCTAAAACCGGATCTGTCTTTTGTTGAACGACCAATCTGTATCCTAGACAGGAAGGAGAAAGTTCTTCGGAACAAGACTATACCACTTGTGATGGTACAGTGGCAGCGCCGAGGCGTTGAAGAAGCAACTTGGGAAACTGAGAGTCGTATGCGAACAGAATATCCTGAGTTGTTTGCTTTGTATTTTTGATTATCATGTAAGATGTAATTACCGTTGTTGTAATAAGACATGGTTTGATGTTTCATATTGTTATCTTTATTGTCTTTAGATGTTATTTCGCGGACGAAATATCTAAAGGTAGGGAGAATGTAGTAACCCAGATACCATTTTAAGATAATAATATGTTAAACATGATTAAGGGTTGGTATTTAACCAATTTCGGAGTGTTATTGGACTTCAGAAGTAAAATTTGGGCTTTTTAATTTTGGGCCGGATAGTAAGCTCCGATCCCGGATAGTAAGCTCCGATCCCGGATAGTAAGCTCCGATCGGAATGGAAGCTCCGATCCTGGAACGGAAGTTCCGATCCCCAGCTGTCAGAAATGATCGATGACTCAGTCGCGAGTTTTGACAAGTGTCGGTCATAGAGCAGATCGGAAGCTCCGATCGTAGATCGGAAGTTCCGATCCTGGCGTGGCAGACATGCACGCAATGAGCTGGATCGGAAGCTCCGATTCCGAAATCGGAAGTTCCGATCCTGGCCGAGAAATTTGGCTATAAATAGGGCCGTTCAGAGTTCATTTTCAATTACGAATTCCCGAGTTTCCTTCTTCAGTTATATAGTGTGAGATATACACTTGAGGGCCCTATCGGTTATAATAGAGATTCTGGAATAACCAAGGGGTGGTTATAGTCATCCGGGACTAGCGACTCCAAAGGGCTAACTACGGACGAAGGTATGGTTCGGGAATCTATTTAAGTTTTGGGAGTACTTATTAGCTTAGTTAAGGCTTATAGAATTTATGTAGTGATACGGTGAACTTTTGAATATAGGCTTGGAACCTAGGATCCTATTATACTTGAACTAGCCTAGAGGTACGTACACATTGACTGAGATTGCCAGCGAGTATACATGTTTATATGTTTCATTTATTTGGCATTATTATATGGCATGATGTATGATTTACCGTTTTCTATACTCATATGTCATGTGTATATACACGTTGAGCCTAGTCCTTGTTATACCTGATTATAGAGCCGCTCAGCTCTATACTCGATAGTCTGTCACTGAGAGTACCGCGACGGCGGGGGCATTTATGTCTGTCTACTCTGGTGTACTAGACGAGTGTGGTTGCACCCAGAGGTTGATCCGTGCGGTGGCAGCACTCATATGGCGCCGGTTCTGAGCATGATTTTTCAGATGATCTTTTACCAGTCATCATGTTGCATGCATTATATACATATGCTTACTCATGTTTATGTACTGGGCGTAGCGCTCACGTCCTAGTTGTTATCTTGTACACCCTATTCCATGGGGCAGGTCGCAGGATGGACGGAGCTGGTAGTTCAAGGCAGGACTAGGGAGCAGGAGCCTTGAGGACTTTATTATAGAGCAGGATTCGATATAGCTGTATAATGTTTACTGTTTAAGATTTTGATTTGGTTGTATCACTACAGATTTAAGTCTGGATTATGTTACTAAATTATGGTTTTGTTTCCGCATGTCTTACTCTGTTAAGTTATTTTGCTGTATTAAGTTTAATGCATGCTATTAGTTGCCAGTTAGTAGGTGATACCATGCAGGGTCACTACAGTGCTAGAGATATAGTTTGAGTGTTCTGCTATGGGAACCAGTCATGGAGGGATTTCCTTGAAAAGTGTGTACTATGAGCAGATAGGTTTTAACCTTTGAGTTACTGCTAGATGTGTGAATCTAGTAGGAAGAAGGATTTCTACCAGCGATGACTAGAGGTTGTCATCAGAGTTGTGGTTAGAGTTTCCCTGTGATAGGAATCATCCAAGAACTTGGATGGGATGCTGTTTTAAGACTTCAACTCGAATACGAGGACTACTCCTTGATGATTGACTTCATCAGTATTGGATTATATCAAATGTTGAGGATTGTACAGGACTATTTGAGATGTGAGGGAAGCGTGGCCTATGACCGTGAAACCTTGGTGATTTTCCAGGTGGGTTATCGTGGTAAGCTACCTTAGTCTTAAACTGTTGTACAGTCTTAACAAGGAATATGATCAGGAGAGTGTTCGGAGATTGTAAGAATCTTGGAGATTCGTTAGTTATGATTGTGAATTTGACGAATCATGATGTTCATCCTGAATAAACGAGGCAAGGATAGTGAGTCTAGTGTTTGCGCTAAGTACTGTCTGATATTTTCAGAGATTGAGCGTAGGATTTTCCATGGGATGAAAATGGGCTTAGTTTATCTTGATGTTTGCCTTGGGTGAACAAGACAATGATTGGTAGTGCTAAAGTGGCACGGGATTTGTGCTAATGACTACTAGTGGTTATTGGCTAACTCTGTTAGAGTTAGGTTGATTAAGTTCAGTGTACGAGGCAGCTGTCAGTAGTAAGGCACAAGATTGTGTCGATAGGCTACTAATAACTATTGTATGGATTATCAATTATGGGTGTGTTGAAACCAGAGCGAACTGAGTATTCCAAGTGTTTGGAAATAGTTCTTCGTGGCAGCTGAGTCATGGTTATTGATTGAGCTACGTAGGTTTAGATGATCAGCGATTGTTTGATCGGACAAGTGCGATCATCAGTAGTTCGACGAGATCGATAGGGTAAATCCGATCAGTGATGATTTGGATATAGCAATCGAGAATACTTGGGATAGTATTTTGTCGCTTAGTGCTTAGGATATGCGTACTTGGTACAGTCTCGGAGCAGGTGATGCTTTGGAGTCTATAGGTTTGCCAGAGATGAATATACCGGAAGATTTCAATTGACTTGTATGGTCAAGTTAGGTATTAACTTGACAGGAGAAACAATCAAGTAAATTGGTAGTTCCTAGGACATTGTTCCTGTGATGATGTCTTAGTATACAGTTGTGCTTGAGATCCAACAAGAATTGTGTACTCGTATGAACATCATTGGATGATAGTGAGATGTGACATTAGCTGGGATCTAGTTCTCGAGATCCAACAGGTGGTGCCACTAAACTTTCAGCGAGTGGTGTGCGATATCTCTGAAGTGACTGAGATAGTCAAGAATTGACTTAGTAGCCAACGTGGTTTGCCTTTGGGATCGAAGATTTCGCAAGATCGTGATGAATCGAATTTGTTCTTTCGAGTCAGTGAGTCACATTCATGCAGACTGTTTGTCAAAGATATTGCGTTTTAGCAATGAACGACAATCAGAGACGTTTTGGGTGACAAGTTACTTCGAGCATAAGTGTTTTCCCCGGATCGACTAGGGAATAGATGAATTAGTCTTTTCAGCGCTAAGGCTGATGCCTTCAGCAAAAAGGAATGATTTGACTCTGGAGGATCCGTTGGGATTTAGTTTCCAAGATCTTTATGTTCAACCTTGGGAAGTTGGGACGAGCGATGATGGTATCTCCAGAGACTTCGAGTTGAGTTATATCATACTCATGTAACTGTCGGGTGTCGAGATTGAATAGGAAGCGTTTCTATATGTCTGTACACTATGGAATGTCCCAGTCGAGCAGATTGGTATGAGCTTGCCTTAGTCTTGATGTGTGCACAGTGATTGCAAGTATGTATAACAATCAAGAGGATGTCTATCTATTGAATTCGTGGGTGAATAACCTATGGTCGAGATGATGTAGATCATCAGAGGTGTGATAACTTCTATTGCAATGTATGCGTGACTTCGCAGGCCGATGGTTAGAAGATGACTTAGTGTCATTATCGGTGAGCGATGATAGTTTTCATCAGGGCACAGTGTTGAGTTATACTAAGAAACATGAACTGTGATTGGTACTAGACTGGATGGTCTGAGTTCCCAGTAATTGCTTGGGAAGCTCGTTTGCTTCGGTGGAGCATGGGATGGATGACCAGTTTGGAATCACTTTAAGCAGTTATGTTGGAGTATAGCTTTGGGTCAACAAGATTCTCTTGAGAAGAAATTCGGGTTTTGTTGTGTCAACATAGTGTTGGGATTAGTGTTTCCTGACTAGAGGTGTTGAGCACTGAAAATTTTTGGAACCATTAGATGGTTAGATCGAGTTTCGGTTAGTGATTCGACGAATGTCGTAAACCAGTCAGGTTATGACTTGGTCTTCGTCAGTTTAAGATTTTACTTGGGATGATGATCTTGATCAAGCGGGTGTTTGTATCCTTCGTGGGCAGTGAGATCGTGGTCAGTATGGAAGACGTATTAGTGTTGTGATACATTAGTGCCGAGGAAGTTTGAATGTCAACCAGCAGCGCAGTAATCTTCAGTTGGGAGGATATTAATGCGGTGCAACATTAATGGATGCTTACAGGGAATTTGACAAGAGTCTGAGTTTGTCGAAAGCTATTTTGACCAGACACTCAGGCAAGGGTTTTTAGTACGTTCTCGAGGTTTATCCTAGATTTCGAGGATGAAATCTTTTAAGAGGGGGAGAATGTAGTGACCTGTATCCGAAATTAATGATTAATGCGTAATTAATCTTGTAATCATGTTTAGATTAAGTAAAAAATGATTAAGGAAATTACAAATGGATTAATGGAGTCCAGAAATGGATTCAGGACACTCGAAAATGGTGGGTAAGGTTCGAAGGGTTCGGACGCTCCGAACCTGAGTTCGGAGGATCCGAACATGGACGGAGCCAGGCTTTGGAGGCTTTGAAGGCTTTGGACGATCTGAAGAGTAGCCCAGCCAGATGTCCTGAAATATTATGTCATCGATGACATCATAGGGGTGACTTCGGACGATCCGAAGAGGCAGTTCGGACCATCCGAATAGTGTTCAGGACAGGTGCATGGTTGCATGCGATTGGATTGACACGTGACGGAGATCGAACGATCCGATGAGACGATCGGACGGCCCAAAGCAGTTCGGACGCTCCTAAGGCGTGAACGGACGACCCGAACCCTCGCTTATATATAGAGAGCTGAGGAGCTCATTTGAGACTCGCACCAACTTCCTCTCCTTCGCCCACGTGGATCTATTTTTGGGCTTTGGGTACTATTATTTTAGAGTTGGAGTAGGGAAAATATTTTAGTATAATCAGACAGTGTCTGACATAGTAGCGGAGCAGTGCTCGTGTAGTGGAGCCGTGCTCGAGGCTGTGGAGCTGCAGCAGGGGTGTACCCCTAGTTGCAGGATAGTCTCCATCAGAGGGCTGACGACGGACGCAGGTATAGCTATGGTCTCCTTAAAATATTTAGGAGTATTCAATAGCTTAGTTAAGGCTTTTAGAGCTTAATTAATGATGCATGGATATTTGCATTGTAGAGTTGATGATAGGCTGGGAACCTAGAGTGGGACTGCTAGGACTGCCTGTAGTAAGGTACGTAAGTACTGACTGAGATAGCCAGCATGATATATATTGTATATGTTGCATGAGTATGTGCTACTTGTTTTACCATATTTTACGGCTTTAGCACATACATGTTTTTACGGTTGACTGCATCTGGTATGATGTGAGTCATTGACAGTTTCTGTCAGTGAGGCGTTACTTCCTGCGGATTCGTGTCTGGGGAAACTCAGCCCCTGGTTTTGCTATCACTAGGAGCGACCACGACGGTGGAGTAGACACTATAGTTGATAGGTGAATATAGGAGCGGCACCACGGACTTGCTACCCGATATTGCCCTGTATATTCATGGCGCCTCTGAGTACTGTTTTACTCTCGTTTTAAATACACTTATGTGTTGCATATATTTTATATATCATTGCTTTCGTATTGAGCTTAGAGCTCACGTCCAGTCTTTTCTGTGTATCTGGAAACCACATTCGACGGGGCAGGTGTAGGTGCAGGATTGAGCACCAGGAGCTTGGAGTAGCCAGTGACCAGTGAAGACAGCAGGATTAGCTGTAGGTTTTTCCCTTTAGGCTCATTCATTCGATTGTATTGTATAATCAAATTTGTTTAACCGGTTGTATTCTGCCGGTCTGCTTTTATTTAAGTCTTCCGCAGTGATTTATTTTAATGCATGCTTAATTATGCTCTTAACTCTGATTATGTAGTGGATCCGGGTTGGGTCGCTACAGATGCACTATATAATACATGCAAGATACATAATAAATAATACATATATATCCATGCATGTCTTATTAAGACATGTATCATAATCATCACATAACATAACATACATACTCATACATAATCATCATGCATCATAATAAAGGCATATCATCATTTAAAAATCTGAAGGTTATATCCATGTTGTGTGACGTGTCATGTCGATTGATCAATATAAAACCATCGTATGTGGCGGTGGGATCCCCACCTCTTGGCCCCTTCACCAGGCTGACCCCGAATTCGTAGGCAACATAATCATAATCGTATGGAAAGACAATCGGGCCCCAGTATCCTGACCCACAGTCCCGTGTCATATGGAATGGTCTCCGAGCTTAGGCATCCCATCTCCAATCCCGTAGGTTGTCATACACCCACTTCAACTCCCTTAAAATATTTTTCATTGTCCAGCATCACACATATACATATAGCATCATGAACATACCTAAAATTTTTCATGATCTTATTTTCATAAAATATTGCCCGTAAATATATATTTAATTATTTAATAATAAATGTAAAAACAATAATTTTTCATAATTAAATATTCATGCAATAATTAAATATATATTTACGGATCATGCATAATTTTCATGGATTGGTTCAGGCTGCTGACTCCTTAGACTTAAGCCCATTAACTTTTAGGCTGGCCCAAAAATTCAAAGACTGGCCCAAAAATTCCTATGGGCCCAAAAATTCATTGAACTAACTTAAATAAAATATTTGAGGCCCAAATAAAATTATTTGGAGGCCCAAATAATTTTATAACTAATTAATTTAGCCCAAAAACACAATAAATTATTAAATACTTAAAAATAAAAATACCCGAGACCGAACCACCTAACCCGGACCCGAACCAACCTGACATGACCCATGACCCTACTGACCCAACCCAGACCCCAAAATTGACCCGGAACCCAGCTAGAAACGCAACCCGATCCCCCTCTCTTCTCTCCACTGTCGCGGCTTGAGCAACCTCTAAACTGAGGCAGCGGCCGCCCTGCACCGGCAACCACTGGCCGGTGAACCCCCACCTATACCTAGCCCACTTCAAGACCTTTCCAAAAAGCCAAAAAGCAGACCAAATCATTGACTATGGAGGGAGAACGACGCTCTGGAATCTTACCCATCTGCAGCTCACGCGCAGACATGAGCAGTTGCGGCGTTTTCCATCGTGCGGCTTGCTCAGACCACCAATGACCATGAAACCACTTCCTAGACCTATCCAACATCCATACGGTTCTAACCCAATAAACCACACACAAATCCATGGCTTGAGGAAGGAGAACGAACCCCCCTTCCTCAGAACCCTGAGCCTGCGTGAACCATGCACCAGAAACCAACAGCTTCATGTCTGACCATTCCAGCCTTAAACCGACTACACCAATCAACCCTAAGGACCCTAAGACACGTCCCTAACCCCTTGCCAACAGCCTGATCCGAACCATATCAGAAAAGCAAAGAAAAACGTGAGAAAATATGGGAAAAGAACATATACGGTTCAACATGGTTGCATATTCTTTATAAAAATCGAACACACATGCAATATCAATGGTTTTCATGAAAGAATCAGAATATAAAACTTAAATGGTGGCCAAAAAGAGAATTCAAACGTGCCTTGGTTGATTTTCGAAGCCAAAAACGTGATCGCAACGCGTACGACGAACACCGGGACGAACGGCTACAAACTCTTCGATATAATCTTCAAAAATCGTATGTGATAGTGTATGAAATCTGATGAGTGTGAGGGGAGGGGGATAGATGGCGGCTAGGGTAGATTTAACGTGAAGAAGGATTGAAGAAAATAAGCTAGATATATTTTACTTATTTATTTAGATTTTTGGAAGATAATATATCAAGTTAATATAAAAATATAACTCCTAAAATTAAATAATTTTTGAGTAATTTTCGTAATATACATTTATATATATTTTTAAATCTCCTAAAAAACATTTAAAATAGCTTATTTTTGTGCAAATTGGTTTCATATATATCTATATATATAAAAACTATTATTTTATGAAAATAATACTTAAAAATAATATTTTAAGGCTCTTAAAATTATCTCAAGAATATTTATAATAAAATCCATATATCTCGTCCGTCCACGGTCTCGACTACGCGATCGAAAAAACTTTATTTCTAAAAATCTCATAAATAACAAAAATGCGGGTTAAATGTTATAATTAATATTTAAATCATTCAAATAAAATCACATAATCCAAATGAAGTCATTTAACCCATTTATTAAATTTTAATTTAATTATTTCCTAGTTATGCATGCAAAATCACATAGGAAAATTCTCGGCGTTACATTGATTCTGCAGACTTAGTTTCAAACTAGGCAATTAGGATTTCAATACCTTTCCCGAAACCCGGATGAAGTTGAATTTAAAAATTCAATTTTTTTTTTCAATTAATTTTTTTCAAAAATTTATGGTGCGCTCAAGATCATAAGTGCAATGTTAGAAACTCATTGAAACTCAAATAACACAATCAAGATCAACAAACACCTATTGCCATGCAATGGTCAAACAGACACAAACATCATCAATTATATCACTAGACTTCACTGGTCTAACATGAGTGTTTAAAAATATTCACTACTCAACCTACGTTTTCTCATGTCAAGCCAAGGGAAAACATTTCACAAAAACAAAAAAAAAAATTAACTTCATATCATCATTGGCTCTCATTCATTATCCTACATAACACACATGCAAACAAACACCAAAACAAACGAGACACAAACACCACGAAACGAACTATATGCAAAAAAACTAAAAATATTACGAATGCAACACAAACACAACAAAAAAACGAAATAAACTAGTCTACCCCCTATACTTATCCAAAGTATTGCCCTCAATGCTTCAGAAAAAATTAACAAAATGCAGAATTGAACAAACACATGCAAAGACGAACATAAACACAATGAAAACAAAAATAACACTCCCCTGATTTTATATTCGTCCTCTTCCTTCGTCTGTAGAACTCCAAAGAAACTTCACTTATCAGGGCAACCTATTGAACATGAAAAGCTACGCGTAAGGCAGTGGATTATCAAAAGATAATAAAAATAAAATTACAATAAAAAAATAATGAAAAGAGAAAAATGGGTTGCCTCTCAGTCAGCGCTAAATTTATTATAGCCCGAATATATAGTAGCAACCATCAAAGAGCGGTTATCGCCCATAGTAAGAATCACACGACTCTACGTATGGGTCTTGATTTTCTACGCCCTCAAGCTTGGCGTGATATTGACTTTGTAAGGTCGTCGGTCCAGCAATACTAGGTATTAACTTTTTTTTTTTGGAAGGATACTCTGAATCTAGGCTGAAGTTCATAGATGATGGAATACTGTGGAGTTGGCGTCAATGGCAAGAAAGGATCTTCTAATGGTGTACATGTAAAGACCATTGACGAGGTCAAATCTGTCGCCTTGTATGTTTATTCCTCCTCCAAGTTTACTTTTGGCTCATCTTCAATTAAAAATTCTTCAAAAATTATTTTCTCATGATCTAGCGCAATTACTTCATTCTCTTGACAGATCTCAGAAAATGGTTCTATAAAACTCTCAATATTCTCATCCAAAAAACTCAAAGAGTTGATGCGGCTTTCCAAGAACTGATTTGTCTCTGCCTGATTTTTCACAATGTTCTCCAACTGAGCCACATGATCCTCAAAATGCCCTATACACTCTTCTTGATGCTCAGGTGGTTGGTTCAAAAAATTTGTGGATTTGAATTCTGGAGGATATTGGTGACACCAACACTGTAGTGAAGGATCACAATGTCAATGGTAGTCGAAATCTGTCATATCATTTAACAAGTGCATAGAAATGTTATATTCTCTTCTGAACAAGTGACTGTCAGTTGTCAAATATCCATAATCTACCTAACTTCTTGTTGTCTCATCCAAACCACCATAAAAAATCTAAAATAGAGTATAGTTCAAAAAATCATGATATCGACAATTGTTTGCCAAATAATTGAATATCCTCCAAGCAGCAAATAATGGCTCTGAGTATTGTTGGTCAAAACTTGTGAACATCTGTCGATGATCCATCTCCAAGTACCTCACAAGTAAAAAACAAAAAAATTAAAATTAAGAATTGAACGAATGCAAGAAGGAAAAAAATATCTAGTCTCAAACAAATAATATATCCTAATATTAACAAAACAATCCCCGGCAACGGTGCCAAAAACTTGACCGCTTAATTCGGTATCAAATAGTAAGTGCACTAGGTCAAGTAATAGTAAGTGAACAATGATTTCAAGTATCGATCCCACAGGAAATGTAGTCAATTCTCAAGAATTAATTATTTAGCTTAATTTAGAAAAAAATAATAAAAAGGTTGAATTGAATACAAATTCAATTACTAAAAAGAAATAAGAAATAAAATGGCTGAAAGATAAATTTAAATAAAACGGGACAACCAAGACACACGAAGGTACCAAACAAATTATGCAAACAAGTGGCAAATCTAGGATCCAGATTTAATTTTAAATCACGGTGAATTCTCTTAATTTATTTAACAGTCTATTTCTAGAACAGTTAAACCTATTCAAATATTGACGGATTAAATTTCATAATTCTAATCAAATTCAAATGCATTGAGAATTATGAGAATTCAGTTTTCACCTAAAATCGCATACTGAAACCGAATACTATTTCTAGTCGGTTTAACCATATATGTCAATTATTGTAGGGATCAAAATCTATTTCTAATCTATCGACTCAGAATCAATTAACAAAAAAGTAAATAATTGATCAGATTATTCACAAGAACAAAACATAAATCCAAAAATCAATAATATTAATAAAAATCTAAAAATCCCAAATCAAAATTCACATGTTTGACATAAAATTGTTCGGCCCAATCTCACCGTCTTGGTTGAAGAATTACTAAGCAAATAACGAAAACAATATTTAACACATGTTTAATAATCTAAAGAAGAAAGGAAGAAAAACTCGAAAGAAGATGGAGCAGATCTCTGCCTCTTCAAGCCCTCACCTAGCCTCCTCCGTCTGTCTACGTGAATCCCTTTTCTAGATATGATGATTTCTATTTATATGTCCTTGAAATCCCACGAAATAAAGCTCGAAAAATTAAGACTTTTAATTTTCAAAAATTCAAATATTTTCTGATTTGCGATCGCTCGCTCGAGCGCATAAAGTTGCTCTCGAGCGAGGCATGTTCTGCCAAAATATATTTAACGTTCCTCCAGGCTTGCTTGAGTGCATAAACTTGCGCTCGAGCGAGGTATGTTCTGCCTCAGATTTATTTTCCCACACAGACCATGTGCAGATGTGTTGTTTCTCACGCAGATGCGCTGCTCTTGTTTTCTTCAATATGCGCAGAAACTCCCTTCATTGCGCAGATGCTCCTCTTGCTTCTTCAGACGGCACATCTGCACATCATCCAAGTTATAGATGCGCCTCCTTCCAAATCCCTTCATTGCGCAGTCTTGCTGGTACATCGTGCAGTTGCTCTTCATTCAACGCAGAAACGCACCCTTCTATCTTTCTTCATGTGGTGCGCAGCTGCTCCTAAATTCCATTCCCTTCATCGCGCAACTGCTCCAATTCATGCGTAGCAACGCATTAGTTCTTTCTTCAATCCCGTTTCGTAGCTTGTCTCTTTTTTTTTTTACCACAAATTCCGATTTTCCTTTTATTTTCCTGAAAATAAACCAAGGAGAATGACGTGAATACACATGAAATAAAACACGCAAAAACACATATAAAATAAAATGAACGCATGAAAATAGATATAAAAATATCACAAAATAATACATACAAAATGTACTTATCAGTCTACAACGTATATCTTGTGTTTGTAAAAAAATGGGGACAGTTAAGATGCCTTGAGTAAAGACAAAAATAATTCAAGTGCTAAGTTTTGTCAAATACCAAAAAGGGAGAAATTGTTGAGGAAATTAAGTTTCCGCGTTTTTAAGTCAATTACATAGCCAAACTGCATGCTGAACTGAATTAGACAAAATTGGTTGAGTAAACTATTCCCGACCCAAACTGCTACATGGACAAAATAGTTTACCTACCCAAACTACTTACCCAAGCAGTTTGCCTACCCAGACTATTTACGTCTCCAAACTAAAGAACGTCACCAGACTAAAGCACGTCATTCTGAAGTATTTGATGAAGTCAGTCTACCAACATTCTAGGAATAATTGGTTGATGTCAGTCTACCTCAATAGATAAGTTTTTCGTACACTGACATTCTGCAACCGCATCCGCGCACTCAATTGTACTATTGCATCAGAGAATGTTGACGTGGCAATACAAACAATACAACGGGCAAAACTTGAGGGCAACGAATATTATTTAAATATTATGATCATTGTCACCAAAGCCTATAAATAGGAATCAAGATCAGTTTTGGAGACTCTCTCGCACAAACTCTCTTTATCGCACATATCAGTCTACCAAAAATTTTCACAGTTTACCAAGCAAATCGATCGAGAACTCGAAGCACACATTTGAAGATATTATCTGATCATTTAAGGATCACTTTGTGCTATTGTAATTGAGTTGTAAACACTTTTAATTATATTTAGTCTAGGATTGTTTTATCGTTGAGTTATTAAGAGTTCTGAGATAGGCAGTGGGGTAAGACTTAGTCTTGAATTGAGATTTTGCAAAGAGTTGTAAAGTTCAAAGTCTTCTAGTGTAAACCTTCCTACCATAGAAGAAGGGGTGACGTAGGAGTATTTAATTTTTCTAACATCCAAAAACATTTTCTTATGTTTTTCATTTCGGTTTACCATCTATTTTCAGTCTTGCATTTCATTTTGTTACTTGGTGTTTAGAATCTGTTACTTGGTGTTTTTCCGCACAATTCATTTGTTTGTCAATTATCATCGATAGTCACAAGAATAAGGACATTTAATGACACACATAAATACCTTTATATGAATTTTTTGGTGACATTAAAGTTTTGGTGACACTCACGATAAATGTTCTCTATTCTAATGTCGTCTTAGCCTTTACGATATTTTGTAATGTCAAGATAACATATTAATACGACTTTATGAGTATCACGAATTAAGGATTTCAAGACAACATAAAATGTCAAGAAAGATTATTTGTAATGGCACGTATGTTTGTGTCGTATATTTATTTATAATGACAATAAAAGTGTCACTATAAGTAATTTATTATGTCAGTTTAAAATGTCATTTTAACCATACTATTATGACATATGTAAATTTCTATCATACTAATTTATATGAACTTTTAAAAGTGTCACTATTTTATTTTTATAAGGACATTTTGAAATATCATTTATTAGCTTTGTAATCACATATCTAATTGCTTAGTTTTGATGCTTCATCAAGACACCAAAAAATGATGTATCATGAAATAAATAGCCTTTTTCACACCACAATTCCCATAGATAACAAATTAACTTAACTTGAAACATAAATAAAAAATTTCATAGAATCCAAAATATTGATACATGATTGTCATATTTTTCTTCCCAACTTACAAATGTGTTACTTCTAAGTAGCTATCCACCAACAAAATACACCGAAAAAGATTTAGCAGTTGGACAGTCCTTGGGATCAAAGGCAAGAAAATTCTCCAAGATTCGAACAGCCAAAGGATCAACATTTGGAACATCGGCTTCTGTGTATAAGGTTATCGGCTCTCCGCATCTTTTAGCCCTACCCGAATGACCTTTATGAAAGGCCAGAAAACTTGGTAAAACGCAAGGAATAATTTGAACAGAATACTAATAGACGACTTTGGATAGATTTCAATGTAATGACTATTATAGATAGACATTCTATATGTGAGTTTGAAGCGCAGAGCATAAAAAATTTATGGTGTTTACTGTCGTACCACAATTAAAGTCCATAGTAGGTAAAATATTTCAATCTTTGTAAGACAATTCACTCATGGCGCCTTATATAGCCGAACAAGAAAGTGGAATGATTGATACCACCAAACTATCCCCTGCTACAATTGCACTAATTTTACAATAAATGAGACTAAACACGTACCCTAGGCTCTTGTACCAACTATAGGATTGAAAAATACCATTGTTGTAAGGTCCAAAAATCCATTAAAAAAATCGCTCACGATGATTTAAAAATAATTTTAAATGATTTTATGCCTTAATTTATTTAAGTTATGATTTAATGATTATGATTTCATGATTATGTTTATTTTATGTTTAACAATTTTGATTAAGTAAATGATTCTAGGTAGAGTTTGATTCTGGACTCGCGGGACGAGGCTAACCTATGAACGAGATGATAGAGTACATTTTTACGAGTATTTTAAGTATGATATTGTTATGTTTTTTATAAACGAGTCAAAAGATAGCATTTTTATCAGACGAGTCGAGATGTGTTTCTTTGACTACATTTTAAGCAATCAATACACGATGTGAATTAATTATGAAAACTACACTTAACAACCTTATACCCTACATGTTAGTGATTTCCTTGACATATTCTATCAGATTTCTCCCTTATCCTCCTTTTCCTTACACGTTTTTCTCCTCCCCCTCATTATTCATCAAATCCTTCAAGATTCAAGTGAGTTTTTGGTACCAGTTTTTAGTTCGTCCAAGGTTTAGCTCGTCTCCGAAGTTCCGGATCAACTCCTCCTTCATCCAAGGCAAGTTTTTTTTAAAGCAATTTTAAACCACCATTCAAGATATATGTATTTTGATATGAAAATTATGATTTATGTAATGTTTATGCATGATTTTTAAGAGTTCAAGATCATGGTTTATGTTTGATTGAAATCGTGAAACTTAAGTCGTTCTTGATGATTCTTTGAGTATGATCGAGAGTTTAATGATTCTTTTAAATTATTGATGTGTTCTTGAGATTTTAAGAAATTTTTTATGCAAAAAATATAGCATAAGTAGTAGAAAATCTCATATTTTGAAGTTTTAAGTTAAAGCTTTGAAATGTGTTATGTGTTCGGTTGTTCCGGATTTGCGGCACTTGTTGAAATTTTGAAGATAAATACTAGTGTACTGATCCAAATGAAATGATGCTAACTTTGTTAGAAATCTAGTTTAAATTTCTAACTCTTTCATGTTTTGAGTTTTGTCAAAATCATTATGGAAGATTGGCCAAAATCGCCCTGAAGTGTGTCAAGCATTTTGAATTTCCGGCAGTGACACATCTTGGGATAAAGCATATAACTTTTTACTGAAAATTACAATTGAGCTGCAACTGGTGGAATTTGAAATCCAAGATCAAGGGCTACAAGTTTCATGTTTACCACTTTTCCTAATTCAGAATGAAAAATAACGTTTTAGCGTATGCAAACGGCCATATTTGCACAGGGCAGCGCCCTGGCCGGCGCCTAGGCGGGAATATTTTACGCCTAGGCGTAAATAGTTCTGTCCCAACTTTTAAAATTTCACATTTCAAATCCTAAATTGATGTTTATGTACTTTTAAGCTCTTTTGAGTGTTATTAAGATGTTTTATTGCAAAAAGTTTCAAGTTTTTAACATCAAGAACGAAAAGAACGACTTACGTGGACCGATTATGTTATATGTTGCATGTACATGTCTAAGTTTCATTCATGAAAGCTATGTTCAATATGCAAGTATGATTTTTAATCATCTATGACATGCATGAAGTTTTCAAGTAAGGTTTTAGGATCACGACATAAAAGTATGAAAGGAATCATAATGTTATGATGAGATGATAATGATATGATATGCAAAATGAATGATATGTTGATGCATGAAAATATTTTGATGTCTTATGTGTCTTTGTGGTGGAAATATAGGAACGGTACTCCGGTTTGGGCTTCGGAAGGGCCCTCCCAAATACGGCTCAATGTACGGGTTAGGTACTCCGGGATGAGCTCCGGAGGGGCCTCCGAAAATGAGTGAACGAATGTTACAAGGCGTAATGCCATATGATTGTTGATCAACAAGAAAAGATGAATGTGCCCATTATGAGTTTGCCACAATTTTGCATAATTCATCACCAAATGATAAGTTTATGTTATGTTATGTTACGTTTAAATGATATTTGAAATCTCATGATTTTTACTGCATATATTTGCTGAGTCTTTAGACTCACTATACTTAAATGGTGCAGGTAAAGAGGATGATATTTATACATATGTCGACGAGTTCAATGCCGGGCATGAAGAAGAGCAAGGAGTCGGACCGGCGGGCAATGCATGAGTGTGTTATGTGATGAGCATGTTATGTGATGAGTGTGCTATGCATTGAGTCATTTGCAACTTTATGATGTATTTTAATGTTGTAAACAAGTTTTATAAAGTTTAAGGGTTGGATTTGGTTTGAAAACTTCTGAAATATTTTAAGTAAGGTTTGATGTATGCATACATCTTTCAAAAATTTTCTTTTCCGCACTAGTCTTAAGGTCATGTTAGTTTTGTAGCATCTTCATCGGTTGAGGGTGTTACAGTTTGGTATCAGAGCAGTTCGCTTTGGGTTTTTTTGAAACACTCATGCATACTCGCCACGACTCCAACGCTCCGTATTCATGTCTGTAAGTTATGAGTTTTATGTGATTATGTGTATGCTAATGCGATGAGATATATGTATGCATGTTATATGTTAAAGTATATTTACGTTTTGAATCATGACTGAGCGGTGTGGATAATATTGGACTTTAGGACTATGGCATCATGTAGGGAAAACAACACCAACACCAACGCCAATGCCACTAACAACAACCATAGTGATTGCGGGTCGGATAGTGAGAACAATCAAAACAACAAGTTTTTGGCGGGATTAACTTCTTTGATTCAAGAGCAAAGCCGTGTTCAGGGAGCTCAGATCCAACAGTTGCTTCAAACCCAGACGACTAATTCTGGAAATAACCATCCTGCAGCTAATCAGAACCCTATCTACAAGAGGTTCTTAGAGTTGGGACCACCTGAGTTCAAAGGAGAGACTGATCCTTTAATAGCGGAACAATGGTTCCAAGCTATGGAGACTGCTTTTGAGTTCATGCAGATCACGGATGCGGATAGATTGAGATGTGCTACCTATATGTTCCGCGACGACGCTCGTATTTGGTGGAATGGAGCCAAGGTATCGTTGAACCTAACTACCCTTACTTGGAATGGATTCAAAGATGTGTTCTACAAAAAATATTTCACAGTGAGCACCCGAACCCAGTTGGCCAGAGAGTTTTTGGAAATCCGCCAAGAAAACATGTCGATTGCAGAGTATGTGAAAAAGTTTGAAAGGGGAAGATACTTTGTACCGATGATTTCTGGCGATCCTGCTGAAGAGTTGAAACACTTTAAGGAGGGGTTGAATGCCTCCATTAAAAAGGATGTTAGACTAAGTAGAGCGCTTACTTACAAAGATGCGGTGGATCAGGACATGTTGTCCAAAAAGGACAGAAATGACATTATCAGAGAATCACAGGCAAATAGGTCTAGTTATCAGGGTCGAGATCAGCAAGGAAGTTCTAGCAGAAAGAGGCCATATCAAGCCCCACCCCTGCACCGACTGTACCAACAACAACAGCCTCGACCTCAGGGGCAAAAACAATTGGCTCTACAAGCACCAAAATCGGCAAGTTCACCAACAACTTGTCAAAAATATGGAAAACTTCACTCAGGTCAATGCATGGCAGGGACTGGAGTATGTTTCCTTTGCAAAAAGCCAGGGAACTATCGAAAAGATTTCCCTCAATCCAAAGAATCGGTAAGAGGACGAGTTTTTGCAATGGCACATGATCAAGTGGATCTGAATACAGCCATAGTTACAGGTATGATTAATGTTTCCAGTAATCCCGCTCATGTCTTAATTGATACTGGAGCTACACATTCATTCATATCTGTTGAATTTGTTAATAAATCGGGTTTGGTACCGGATAAGTCAATATCAGGATTTATTATATCCTTGCCTTCAGGGGAAGAATTGAGTAGTGATTTGATTATTAGAGGATGCAGTGTACAGATGCAGAGTCATGAGTTGCTTGCTGATTTTATTATATTGAATATGTCTGACTTCAACGTGATATTTGGGATGGATTGGTTGTCTTGATACGAGGCTACTATAGATTGTAAACGGATGACGGTTTCCTTGAAAACTAAGGATGAAGAACCATTTCTATTCCATGCCACGCCGAAACATGATTCGTCTCTTTTAATTTCAGTGGGTAAGGCATGGAAACTGTTGAGTAAAGGATGTGCAGGTTTCTTTGCAAGTGTCAATTGCGACCAAGAATTACCTCGACTGAAACTTGAAGACGTTGAGGTAGTGAGAGATTTCCCAGAAGTATTTCCTGATGATATTGCAGGATTACCTCCAACTAGGGAGGAGGAATTTGGAATTGAATTAATACCTGGAACCCAACCAATTTCCAAAGCACCATACAGGTTAACACCGACTGAAATGAAGGAATTAAAGGAGAAACTACAAGAGCTACTCAATAAAGGCTTTATTAGACCGAGTGTATCTATTTGGGGTGCACTGGTATTGTTTGTCAAGAAGAAAGATGAGTCTATGAGACTGTGCATCAATTATAGAGAACTGAATCGAGTAACATTGAAGAACAAATACCCACTGCCAAGGATAGATGATTTGTTTGATCAGTTACAAGGGGCAATAGTCTTCTCCAAGATCGATTTGAGATCAGGTTATCACCAATTGAAGGTGAAGGATGAATAAATTCTTAAAACAAATTTCAGGACTCGTTATGGCCACTACGAGTTCTTAGTCATGCCGTTTGGAGTTACCAATGCACCAGCAATATTCATGGATCTTATGAATAGAGTGTTCTAGCCTTTCTTGGATCAGTTTGTCATAGTATTCATAGATGACATACTGATTTACTCTCGTAGTTTCGATGAGCATCGTCAGCATTTAACTATAGTCTTGCAGATTCTGAAAAAAAAAACAATTGTTTGCTAATTTTAGTAAGTGTGAATTTTGGCTGGAACAGATTGTATTTTTGGGTCACCTAGTTTCGGCTAAGGGAATAAAGGTTGATCCAGCAAATATAGAAGCAATTAAAAATTGGGTTACTCCAAAGAATGTTACAGAGATACGGAGTTTCTTGGGATTAGCGGGTTACTATATGAGATTCATTCAAGATTTCTCCAAGATAGCGCTGCCACTAACGTCATTAACTCGCAAAAGTGTGAAGTTTGAATGGTCTAATCAAGGTGAGAAAAGCTTTTTAGTGTTGGAGAAAAAGTTGATGACAACACCAGTACTAACCATACCAGAAGGCACAGGTCAATTCGTAATTTATACAGATGCTTCCAAGAGTGGATTAGGGGATGTCTTGATGCAAGATGAAAAGGTAATAGCATATGCTTCACAACAGTTGAAGATTCATGAAAAGAATTACCCTACTCATGACCTCGAATTTGCAGCAGTTGTCTTCGCGCTCAAAATGTGGAGACATTACCTTTATGGCGAGAAGTGTCAGATTTTCACTGATCATAAGAGTTTGAAGTACTTCTTCACCCAGAAGGAGTTGAACATAAGGCAGAGAAGATGACTCGAATTGGTGAAAGATTATGACTGACATTAGCTACCACCCGGGTAAAGCTAATGTAGCAGCTGATGCTTTGAGTCGTAAGTTTGTGACTTTGAACAGAATGACAACTCAACAGGAGTTGATTGCAAATTTTGAACGACTCAGATTGGAAGTAGTTGAGCCGATGGAAGTTTGTGCCCTATCAGCCTTAACAATGGTTCCAAGTTTGCTCGACAAGATTCGAACAGGTCAGGCTTCAGACCAACAATTATTAACTTGGAAACTTAAAGATGAAGCCAAAGGGGGTGCATTGTATACAGTAAAGGATGTGATCGTGCATCACAAAGGGCGAATGTGGGTACCAACAGTAGATTCACTGAGGAAAGATGTGATGACTGAGGCTCACACTGTACCATATTCTATTCACCCAGGGAGTAGAAAGATGTTCAAGGATTTACAGATGCTATACTGGTGGCCAGGTATGAAGAAAGACATCGTTAAGTTTGTTAGCAAATTTTTGACATGTCGACAGGTAAAAGTTGAACATCAAAGGCCAGCAGGACTTCTAAAACCATAACCCATTCCCACGTGGAAATGGAAAGATGTCACCATGGACTTTGTGATTGGACTGCCAATTACACAACGAATAATGAATGCAATATGGATAATAGTTGACAGGTTGACAAAGTCAACTCACTTCTTACCAGTTAGAAACAACTTCTCGATGAATCAATATGTAGAGTTGTATATTCGAGAGATAGTTAGATTGCATGGAGTTCTAGCAAGGGTAGTCTCTGATAGGGATCCCAGGTTCACTTCAAACTTTTGGAATATATTTTAGTACAGCTTTTCATCCGCGGACAGATGGACAATCTGAGCGGGTGATTCAGATATTGGAGGATTTACTCAGGGCTTGCATGATTGATTTCGGAAATAATTGGGAATCGAAATTGCCTTTAGTGGAGTTCACATATAACAGTAGTTATCAAGCTACTATTGGAATGGCTCCTTATGAGGCTTTGTATGGTAGAAAGTGTAGGACTCCATTGCATTGGGATGAAATGGGAGAAAGAGCTGTATTAGGGCCAGAAATAGTGAAACAGGCAGTCGACATGATAGCAAAAGTCAAGGACAGAATGTTGACAGCTCAAAGTCGATAGAAAATCTATGCCGATCAGAGGCGTAGAGACTTGGAGTTCCAGGTAGGTGATCATGTGTTCTTGAAGGTGTCGCCTTGGAATGGAGTCTTGAGATTTGGAAATAAGAGGAAGCTAAGCCCGAGATATATAGGACCTTTCGAGATCCTAGACAAGGTTAAAGCAAGAGCTTATCGAGTAGCATTGCCTCCAAATCTAGAAGGAGTACACGACGTCTTCCATGTCTCAATGTTGAGAAAGTATATCTCAAATCCTTCCCATGTCATTCGTCATGAGCCAGTTCAGCAGACGCCAGACTTATCATATGAAGAGGTACCTATCCAAATTTTGGATACACAAGTCCGGAAGCTGAGAAACAAAGAGATCAAGATGGTAAAGGTCTTATGGTGCAATCAACTAGTGAAAGAGGCAACTTGGGAGACCGAACAAGATATGCATAGCCGATACCCAAAATTATTTGGTAAGTTGAATTTCGAGGACAAAATTATTATAAGGAGTGTAGAATTGTAAGGTCTAAAAATCCATTAAAAAAAACTCGCTCACGATGATTTAAAAATAATTTTAAATGATTTTATGCCTTAATTTGTTTAAGTTATGATTTAATGATTTCATGATTATGTTTATTTTACGTTTAAAATTTTGATTAAGTAAATGATTCCAGGTAGAGTTTGATTATGGACTCGCGGGATGAGGCTAACCTATGAACGAGATGATAGAGTACATTTTTACGAGTATTTTAAGTATATTTTTTTATAAACGAGTCAAAAGATAGCATTTTTATCAGACGAGTCGAGATGTGTTTTGTAGTGACCCGCACCATGATCACCTACTAATCAGAAGCTTAAGCATGCATTT
Source organism: Henckelia pumila (assembly GCF_033568475.1). Classification (NCBI taxonomy): domain Eukaryota; kingdom Viridiplantae; phylum Streptophyta; class Magnoliopsida; order Lamiales; family Gesneriaceae; genus Henckelia; species Henckelia pumila. The sequence continues at coordinate 144,698,992 of NC_133120.1, forward strand.
AAATTAATTAAATAAATCAGAAATTAAACAGCGGAAAACTTAAACAACAATAAAATATTGTTTAAAACCATTTCAAATAAACCAGCGTATTAACCCAAATACATCAGAAAACAAAAGCCTAGACAATAACCCTGCTGGTCCTCCATCGCCTAAGCTCTCCTGAACCACCCGCGTCATCCAACCACAGACCTGCCCCATGGAATTGTTAGAGTAGGTGCCCGTCGAGCCATTGTGTTGGCTGATGGTCCTTGAGAGAACTCTTGTATGATAATCTTTATTTTAATAATATTTGACATTATTTAATTTGGCACATCTTTATCTTTATACCCATGCTAGCTGCATAGATAAAGCCCTTGAATATACAAATAGTAGAAATAATATGAGATGGTCATGTGATGACTATCATGAAACTCATATTTGGAATACTGTATATTCTAAACTGTTCCTAGTCGATTCAGCCGCCATAAAGAAGGATAAAGGCCGCTCGAGCTTGAGACTAGTATTTGCGATGTGAGTACCATGTTTCATTGGTAGGGGACATGGAGATGTCCAAGCATGCAAATAGGTGCTCCTTGTAGAGTGCACTGAACAACCCTCCCTAAAGTACTTTCCAAGTGGTTCTCACTTATCGAGTGGAGAAGTCCTAGTTTATGGTTGTACACCACTAGTCATTATGACTCGGGACAACATGGAAAATCTATATGCTAGTGCTTTACTTTGACTTGTTTACCGACTCATCTGAGGTCATCAGGTGGCAATGTTGAATGTTGTGACGAAACATATAGGAGTCAATGCATTGTAGTCGGGGATTCACCGCTTACCTACGGGTATGGATATCCTATGTGATCTCATGCATGCGTAGCTTGAAATCTCTGATCAGAGTAGGTGGTAATTAAGAAAGGGGTTTCTTGAATTATACCTTCGATGCAACTACGGCATGACACATAGTTATCGATTCAATGACAACTCTCGATAAACCAATGGTTGTCGAATCAGTCGGGATATATGAGTTGAAGGGACCGTACTGTACGCTAACCATAATTGATTGGTTCTTGCAGGCACTATCATTTGATACCTAGGGAGTCATGTAAGAGATGCTGCTAGACGTTTACATGACTGGTTGGGTACTATCAGACTTGAGTTTTCTGACGTTCTTATTATCAATGTGTTGATCAATAAGAATGGAGCTATATAAGGTATGCTCATATAAGGGACTTGTTGATCCCGAATCACATGGATATGTGAACCCACTGCTAGTTGTATCAGTGAACCATTGAGGGTCACACAAGTACTAGCTTTCTAGATCCCGTTGAAATTGAAATAAGTTCAATGTGTTGAACAACTTATAAAGGAGTTTATAAGTAAAATAAATTAGAAGTTTGACTTCTAAATTGGAGAATGAATGGAATAAGTAACTTTTAATTTGTGAATGTGTTCCAAGATTAAAAGTTGACTTAAAATAATTAGTTTATGAAAATGATGATTTTCTAAACTATTATTTTAAACTTAGTTAATTAATTCAAGTGTTGAATTAATTTAACACTAGTAGACATTTTAATGTACAAATAATTAAACACTATTGAGTCTTGTAGAGCTCAAATAAAATAGTGTTATATAATTATTGTTACTAGTGTACTTGAATGAGTTTAAGTTGAATTTAATTAATTGATTAAACTTAAATGGGTTTAGGTTTAATAATTTAATTAAAATAAGTTCAAATACCATTTAAATATATATATATTTATATATGTATATATAAACGTGTATATATATATATATATATGATATATATATATATTTGTGTTTGTGATGGAATTTGAAGAGTTGGAAGATGATTTACAATTTTCCATGCAAGTCTTGAATTTTTCCATGCATGTTTAATTGTATCCATTAATCCTTGACCATTATTATATTATTATGAATATTATATACACACATTCCACTCCATTCCATTCAAGGAAGTGGCCGAACACTCCATTAGATATTCCTCCAAGTTTTCTTTCAATTTTTGTGGAAGAAGAAAAGGAAAATCTCAATGCAAAATTCTCTAAATATTCTAGTGCATATTTAGAGCGGATCTAGATCGTCTAGTCGTGGACCTAATTCGGAGGCTTGAAGTGTTGAATCCATTTTGAGTAAGGTGTGGTCTTGGAAGCTTGTAGATAGTGTCTACCACTTCAAGAGCCTAGTTGTTTATCAACTTGGTTGGAGCCATAAATCAATCTTTGAGATTGATAGGTAAAATTCTAAACACCATATGGTTGTTTAATTTTTGAATACTACACAAGTGCTCGGATCTCTTTTTGTTAAATTTTTAAAATATCCGCTGCGTTTTCGGGCACGAGTTAACCGATCACCTTCAGTGGTATCAGAGACTAGGTTATTCTTTTATGTAGTATTTGATGGATATTATATTGAGGTCAATTTCTAACCGCATGAGAAAATCAAGATCTATCAATTTTGGGATTGTTTTTATAAAAAAATTTCTTTTGATTTTGGGCAGCCTATGGGCTGCCCGAAGGGGTCCTAAGGGCAGCCGTGGGCTGCCCCATATTTTAATAAAAAAAAAATTGGCCGGAATCCGGCGACGGAGTTTCGGTGACGACTATGACTACTTGAGTTTTTCAAAAGGTGTTTTGAAATATCATGTGTCATAGACCCTAAATTGTTAAATATATTATAGTTGATTTTTATGAAAAATTTAAACTTTATAATATGTGATTTTTCTCATAAAATAAATAGTTAAAGTGTGACTTTGATTATTTATAGTAAATTGTGATTTACAAGAAATTCAATTATAAATAAATTAATTTGAAATTAAACAAAGGTGTTTGTTTATTTTGTTAATTTATTTTATAATTGTGGTGGTTAGTGATTGGACCAAGATATATAATATTTGATCAATTGATTATTGAGATAATTAATTGATCGTGTATGATATGTGATATTGTGCATGAAGGATGATCAAAAGCCCAAGACCAATTGGCTAGGTGTATGCTAGGATATTTTGTGTTGAATGGTTGTAATAATTATCAAATTATAAAGTGGGCTTGGTTTATGGCTCGTTCCCACCCCATGAGATGTATCCCTATTTCCCATGGATATTTTAATGTAAAATATTTGATAGTGAAAGTTCAAGATTTGAAGATGGTGGGCCATGATGAATTATGAAGATCCAAGACATGTAAATATTGGAAGCTTATGTAATTGTTGCATTTGCATCCCGTGCATTACCTAGGATTGGACCTAGGCCCGTGTTTGGCTCGCACGGGCCGAATAGTTTTGGGGCGATTGATCATCCTTGTTAATAAGTATGTGCGTTATTATTTTATAATAACAAAGTTGTATGAATCCGGCAAACATACGATCAAACATGGCGATTTTTAAAAATTAATGATGAGACCTTTTCAAAATTAAAAACTCTCATTTTGAATTAGATTCAAAATTTATATCAAGCCCGAAAAGGGGAATTATAAATTTGTTTATAATTTCCATGTCTTCTATCGACAATGGATGCATGACGAACGCTACCCGTATTCAATGCTCGGCTCATATTAATGGGGGGGCTTGGATTCCGGAAAGCTGTGACATCCATTGACATGGTGATGTGACCTACGTGAAACTCCCATGACTTCGGCTCATATTATTGGGGGAACTCATGACGACCGTCCATTAAGGTTCGATATCGATGGGTAAGGCTTGACACGTAAAGATGAACGACGTCATATTATTGGGTCCAAATCAAGCGTGAGACAAAAGTTTACGTAAAGGTTGCATGGAGATGCAATTGGAAACTACCTTTTAGAAATCGTGATTGGCTAATATTATTCGGGATCATGATTGGCTAATTGGACCTTATGTACCTGCTGAGGAAAGGAGTTTCCCGTTTTTACTAGAGGGTAGTAAAAATGTCAAAACAGTGGGAGTAAATATTTATAAAGTTAAAGTCCATACTTTATATCTTATTAAATATAAATAGTCATTGACATTTATCTGTTATTATTTTTCAGTACAAGTTTTTGAAAATGTCATAAATTCGCAATCCGCTATCTACTATACTCGACAAACATTTACTGACCGGTCCAAATTACCTCGATTGGCTAAGAAATCTAAAAATCGTCTTGAACTCGGAGAGGATTGCATGCACACTTGATGAGTCGCCCCCTGATACGGCTCCGACTGATTGTAGCTCTGAGGAGCTACAAACTTACAAGGATTGGTGTGACCATGACTTGAAAGCCAAGTGTTATATGCAGGCTTCTATGAATGATGAGCTTCAGCGACGTTTTGAGAGTGCAAAGCATGCTGCTGACATTCATTTGCATCTCAAAGAACTCTTTGGTGAACAAACACGTCCACTTCGGCATGCGATTGTCAAGGAGCTAATCACTTTGCACATGCGAGATGGGGCTTTGGTCCATGAGAATGGCCTAAAGTTGATTGGGCTCGTGGAGAAACTCGTTAGCATGGATCTTGTGCTACCTACAGAGTTGACCACAGACGTGTTGCTCTTGTCACTGCCTAGCTCATTTGATCCTTTTGTGGTGAATTTCAACATGAACAAGTTAGATCCAACCCTTGAGGAGTTGGTTAACATTCTTGTTATGTTTGAATTCACAATCAAGAAAGAGAAGCCGGTTCTTTATGTAGGATCTTCATTTGGTTCAAAGAATAGACCACATGGGAAGGGAAAGAAGCGTTCTTTCCATGCTCCCAAAAAGAATGTGCCCTTGAAGAGGCAAGCTCCCTGTCCCGTTGTGGTAGCCACACCAGTTAAGGCTAACAAGACTAATGACGTCTGTCATCACTGCAAGAAACCTGGACATTGGAAACATAATTGCAAGGAATATCTTGACCAGAATGGTTCTGGAAAAGGTATGTTTTACATTGAAGTAAACATTTCACTTAACTCTTCTTCTTGGATATTGGATACCGGCTGTGGCTCACATCTCTGTAATGATTTGTAGGTGATGGCAAAAAGTAGGAGACTCAGAGATGGTGAGACCTTCTTGAGGATGGGAAATGGAGCAAGAGTTGCTGCCAAAGCTATTGGAGATGTTTACTTATTGTTGGAAAATGATTTTAAATTATGTTTGAGAGATGTTTTGTTTGTACCAGATTTGGTGAAAAACATTGTTTCCATTTTTATGCTTGATAAAGATGGATATTCTTGTTTATTTGGAAAAGGTGTTTGCAATATTTACAAGAATGAATGTTTAATTGGTACAGGACAATTGGAAAATGATCTCTATAATTTAAAATTGAAAGATATTCCTATGTATAATTTCCAAGAGATATCAACAACATCCAAAAAAAAACAAGATACTCTAAATCCAGCACACTTATGGCATGCTCGATTAGGTCATATAACTTTTAGAAGGATGAACAAGCTAGTGGGAGAAGGCATGTTTGATATGTCTGATATTAATTCTCTTACTACTTGTGAACCCTGTCTAAAAGGAAAGATGACCAAAATTTCCTTTAAGGGCCATGTGGAGCGAGCCAAGGGACTGTTGGATTTGATCCATACAGATGTGTGTGGTCCACTTAGTATCACCACTAAGCACGGACATTCCTACGTCATCACTTTTACCGATGATTTCTCTCGGTATGGATATGTGTATTTGATGAAATACAAATCTGAAGCTTTTGAAAAGTTCAAAGAATTCAGAAATGAAGTAGAAAACCAATTGGGACGAAGCATCAAGTCACTTCGATCAGATCGAGGTGGTGAGTACTTGAGTGCTGAATTCCAAGAGTATCTTAGGGAGAATGTGATTCTCTCACAGTGGATCCTCCTGGTACACCTCAGTTGAATGGTGTTTCAGAACGTCGTAATCGAACTTTGATGGACATGGTTCGGTCTATGATGGGGTTCACGGAATTGCCGCCATCCTTTTGGGGATATGCGCTTGCAACAGCGGCACTGTTGTTGAACAATGTCCATTCAAAGGCAGTTGATAAGATGCCATATGAGATATGGATGGGAAAACCTTCAAAGTATTCTTATCTTCGAATATGGGGGTGTCCTGCTTATGTGAAACAGACAGTGGGAGATAAATTGGATGCTCGATCCATTTTATGCTACTTTGTGGGATATCCAAGGAATTCGATTGGATATTATTTTTATCATCCAAAAGAAACAAAGGTGTTTGTTTCTAGGAATGCAACCTTCTTGGAGAAGGAATTTCTATTGGATAGAAAATGGGAGATGATAGAACTCGAAGAAGTTCGAGAAACACCCACGATTGTGGAACCCACACCCGAACAACCAAGAGAGGAGATACGAGTTCCTAAAAGATCCGAGAGGATCTCGAGACCACCTATGAGGTATGGTCTGCTTCTTGAAGAGGGCCAAGATGATCCTGACCATGGATGTGATCCAAGGACCTTCAAGGAAGCATTGTCTGATGCCGATTCATCCAAGTGGCTTGAAGCAATGGAATCTGAGATGAATTCCATGTATTCGAACCAAGTGTGGAATCTTGTGGATCCACCTGAAGGAATTGTTCCTATAGGGTGTAAATGGATTTACAAGAGGAAGCTTGGGACGGATGGAAAGGTGGTGACCTTCAAGGCTCGATTGGTAGCAAAAAGTTATACTCAAAGACAAGGAGTTGACTTTGAAGAAACTTTTTCTCCAGTTGCAATGTTCAAGTCTATTAGGATAATGTTTGCCATTGCCGCATGGTATGACTATGAAATATGGCAGATGGATGTGAAGACAGTTTTTCTTAATGGGGATATTAAGGAAGAAATTTATATGTCTCAACCTGAAGGGTTCACATCTATCGGAAGTGAGCATAAAGTATGCAAACTTCAGAGATCTATTTATGGTCTCAAACAGGCATCTAGGAGTTGGAACCTCAGATTTGATGGTACGATCAAAGAGTTTGGGTTTACTAAGAATCCTGAGGAACCATGTGTGTATAAGAAGGTCAGTGGGAGTGCTGTGACATTCCTGGTACTTTATGTTGATGACATTCTACTCATTGGGAATGATGTAGGAATGTTGCAATCAACTAAAGTATGGTTATCGAGTAAGTTCTCAATGAAGGATTTGGGTGAAGCATCTTTTGTATTGGGAATACAAATCTATCGGGATAGATCGAAAAGATTGCTTGGTCTCACCCAGTCCACATACATTGATACCATCGTGAAGAGGTTCTTGATGGATGAGTCTAAGAGAGAACATCTACCAATGTGTCATGGCGTGTCTCTATCCAAGTCCATGTCTCCCAAGAATGATGCAGAGATAGAGACGATGACACGCATTCCATATGCATTTGCAATTGGTAGTATCATGTATGCGATGATATCTACACGTCCTGACGTGGCCTTTGCACTAAGTGTTACAAGTAAATATCAATCGAACCCTGGTCTTTCACATTGGAAAGCTGTGAAAGACATTCTCAAGTATTTAAGAAGGACTAAGAATATGTTCTTGGTCTATGGGGGTGGAGAACTAAAATTGGAAGGCTATACCGACTCTAGCTTCCAAAGCGATGTTGATGATTCGAAGTCAACTTTCGGTTTTATATTCATGCTCAATGGTGATGTTGTTTGTTGGAAGAGTTCCAAGCAAAATAGCACTGTGGATTCAACCACTGAGGCAGAATATAGTGCTGCATCAGATGCTGCAAAGGAAGCTGTTTGGATTAGGAATTTTGTCCAAGAGTTGGGCGTTATTCCTAATGGAGTTGATCCAGTCCCAGTGTACTACGACAACACTGGTGCCTTTGCTCAGGCAGAAGAACCAAGGTCTCATAAGAAATCCAAACATGTACTGAGAAAATACCACATCATCCGGGAAATTGTGGAACGAGGAGATGTCTTGTTAGACAGAGTCACCTCCACAGATAATGTTGCTGATCCACTAACTAAGCCTTTACCAGGACCATTGTTCGAAAAGCATCGCGAATCAATGGGTTTGAAGAATATGGGTAGTTGGCTCTAGTGCAAGTGGGAGATTGTTAGAGTAGGTGCCCGTCGAGCCATTGTGTTGGCTGATGGTCCTTGAGAGAACTCTTGTATGACAATCTTTATTTTATAATATTTGACATTATTTAATTTGGCACATCTTTATCTTTATACCCATTCTAGCTGCATAGATAAAGCCCTTGAATATACAAATAGTAAAAAGAATATGAGATGGTCATGTGATGACTATCATGAAACTTATATTTGGAATACTGTATATTCTAAACTGTTCCTAGTCTATTCAGCCGCCATAAAGAAGGATAAAGACCACTCGAGCTTGAGACTAGTATTTGCGATGTGAGTACCATGTTTCATTGGTAGGGGACATGGAGATATCAAAGCATGCAAATAGGTGCTCCTTGTAGAGTGCACTGAACAACCCTCCCTAAAGGACTTTCCAAGTGGTTATCACTTATCGAGTGGAGAAGTCCTAGTTTATGGTTGTACACCAATAGTCCTTATGACCCGGGACAACATGGAGACTCTATATGCTAGTACTTCACTTTGACTTGTTTACCGACTCATCTGGGGTCATCAGGTGGCAATGTTGGGTGTTGTGATGAAATATATAGGAGTCAATGCATTGTAGTCGGGGATTCACCGCTTATCTACGGGTATGGATATCCTATGTGATCTCATGCATGTGTAGCTTGAAATCTCTGATCAGAGTAGGTGGTAATTAAGAAAGGGGTTTCTTGAATTATACCTTCGATGCAACTACGGCATGACACATAGTTATCGATTCAATGACAACTCTCGATAAACCAATGGTTGTCGAATCGGTCGGGATATATGAGTTGAAGGGACCGTACTGTACGCTAAACATAATTGATTGGTTCTTGCAGGCACTATCATTTGATACCTAGGGAGTCATGTAAGCGATGCTGCTAGACGTTTACATGACTGGTTGGGTACTATCAGACTTGAGTTTTCTGACGTTCTTATTATCAATGTGTTGATCAATAAGAATGGAGCTATATAGGGTATGCTCAAATAAGGGACTTGTTGATCCCGAATCACATGGAGATGTGAACCCACTGCTAGTTGTATCAGTGAACCATTGAGGGTCATACAAGTACTAGCTTTCTAGATCCCGTTGAAATTGAAATAAGTTCAATGTGTTGAACAACTTATAAAGGAGTTTATAAGTAAAATAAATTAGAAGTTTGACTTCTAAATTGGAGAATAAATGGAATAAGTAACTTTTAATTTGTGAATGTGTTCCAAGATTAAAAGTTGACTTAAAATAATTAGTTTATGAAAATGATGATTTTCTAAACTATTATTTTGAACTTAGTTAATTAATTCAAGTGTTGAATTAATTTAACACTAGTAGACATTTTAATGTACAAATAATTAAACACTATTGAGTCTTGTAGAGCTCAAATAAAATAGTGTTATATAATTATTGTTACTAGTGTACTTGAATGAGTTCAAGTTGAATTTAATTAATTGATTAAACTTAAATGGGTTTAGGTTTAATAATTTAATTAAAATAAGTTCAAATACCATTTATATACATATATTTATATATGTATATATAAACGTGTATATATATATATATATGATATATATATGTGTGTGTTAGTGATGGAATTTGAAGGGTTGGAAGATGGTTTAAAATTTTCCATGCAAGTCTTGAATTTTTCCATGCATGTTTAATTGTATCCATTAATCCTTGACCATTAATATATTATTATGAATATTATATACACACATTCCACTCCATTCCATTCAAGGAAGTGGCCGAACACTCCATTAGATATTCCTCCAAGTTTTCTTTCAATTTTTGTGGAAGAAGAAAAGGAAAATCTCAATGCAAAATTCTTTAAATATTCTAGTGCATATTTAGAGCGGATCTAGATCTTCTAGTCGTGGACCTAATTCAGAGGCTTGAAGTGTTGAATCCATTTTGAGCAAGGTGTGGTCTTGGAAGCTTGTAGATAGTGTCTACCACTTCAAGAGCCTAGTTGTTTATCAACTTGGTTGGAGCCATAAATCAATCTTTGAGATTGATAGGTAAAATTCTAAACACCCTATGGTTGTTTAATTTTTGAATACTACACAAGTGCTCGGATCACTTTTTGTTAAATTTTTAAAATATCCGCTGCGTTTTCGGGCACGAGTTAACCGATCACCTTCAGGAATTGGGTGTCCAGATACAACAAAGTACGGGACGTGAGCATGATAAGCTCAGTACGAGAGTATGAGTATATGGTGTTATGTGTGCATGTATGCAAGTGTACAGGGTACCAAGACTCTCAGGTCAAGAAACTAGCTCATAGACTGGGCCCAGGGTATATAGCACGATGCATCGTCGCATCAGGAGGTGGCTCATATACCCAGTGGATAATGGTGACATGATACTAGTACAAGTTTCCAACCATAAAGGTGACCTAACACAAGACTTACGTATCCAACAATCCACACAAACTCGTAGGGTGAGCGCCCTACTACAGGATACCTCTAAGATAAAGGCTCAATATGCTCATGTATGCAACATACAGTCATGAAATGCTGTATATAAAGGCATATAAAACATGCAATCACATAATCCATGCAAACATAATACATGCATACTCAATCTGGATATCTCGAATAATACTTCCGTATGTCCAAGCCTATAATCCGCACTACAATGCAAAGTACTCATGCATTATAATCTTATTCTAAAAGCCTTAACTACGCTATAGCATACTCTCTATTTACTATAAGGAGCCAGAGCTATACCCGCGTCCATCATCAGCCCGCTGATGACGACTGCCCCAGAACTTGGGCACCGCTCCGCCGCAACCCCGGATTACTTGGCCAACCTCCGGACCAAGCCTAGGAAGGCTGGAAACACCCCAAAACCCCTAGAAAAGCCTAAGAACCGAGAGAGAAAACTTGAATTAGTATGATTATTATGAAATTCGGAGGGCCTATTTATAGGCTGGGTTCGGACGGTCCGAACTGCCACTTGTCCGAGCCGTTTAGACACATGGGCTCTGTTGAGTTCAGACGGCCCAAAATGGGTTCGAAGGGCCCGAAGTGGTTCAGAGGGCCCAAAGTGGTCCGTATGCTCCGAACTGTTTTGGTCCTTCCGGACTTATTTTTGGACCCTCGGGACCTACCCTACCATTTTTGGACGTTCAAGATCTGATTTTCCACTTATTTTCACCAAATAATGACTCCTTAAACATGTTTTGATACTTTTAAAATTATATGTCATTTTCTAAAATGTTTAAAATCACTTAATCTTGTAAAATGGAATCGGGCTACTACATTCTCCCCCTACTTAAGATATTTCGTCCTCAAACAATCTTTAGTACTGAATGCAGTAAAAAACTGAATAAACATCTTTTATTCAAACTGATTCATTTTACAAGTTAAAATCTGAAAATACGACAATTCAAAATAACTCTGGATAATCTGTACGCATACGACTCTCAAGTTCCCAAGTGGCCTCCTCAGTGCCTCGGCGCTGCCACTGAACTAGAACAAGAGGAATAGTTTTGTTGCGTAACACCTTATCCTTATGACCTATGATACGCAAAGGTCTCTCCACGTAGGTCAAATCCGAGTCCAACTGTACTTCAGACGGCTGTAAGATATGAGACTCATCTGCCACATACCGTCATGATAAGTGCATTTTGTGTGCATTATTTCATATTATTTTTATGTCTATTTTGTGTGCATTCGTATTGTTTTATGTATGTGTTTATGTGTTTTAGTTTATGTGTGTGTATTTCACTCCTCGGGTTAATTTTGTAGGAAAATGAATTGTTGAAGAGTGAATTACGGAGCAGCTTTGGTCGAAAAATAAAATTTAATTTAGAGAGATCCAAATATGATCTTCACTGTTCAAAATAAATTTCAAGATGTTTTGAAGCTGCTGTCCACATTTCGGCTTGATCCAACGGCTAGATCTCAAGATATGCATTTTTCAAAATTGTCGCGCGGAGCAGAAAAATTGACTCGCTCGAGCGAGAGTCTATTCTCGCTCGAGCGAGCGAGACCTATACTGAAAAAAAATATATTTGGACAGAGAGTTGCTCGCTCGAGCGAGACCTGTGCTCGCTCGAGCGAGCATGGCGTGCAGATTCCATATATTTGGAAACTCTTGGTCGAAAAGATGGCTATCTTTTAGAGATCCTTGGACACTTAAATACCGATTTTTGCATCAGAAAGAGGGGTTCCAAGAGGCAGAGAACGCAGAGGGCGGCTTCAAAGCTTGGGAGAAGATTTCTACACTTTTTCTTCTTTTTTTCTTCTTTATTTTTATTTATTGAATTATAATTTCAATTATTGAGTAGTTTGTTTTCAACCAAGACGGCGTGATTGGGCCGAACAAATTCATGTAGAAAACTTGGATGTTTGTTTGGGATTTTTCAGAGTTGATTTTATTTTATTGATTGTCAGATTTATATTTGTCTTGTGAATAGTCTGATCAACTGTTTGCTTGCATGTTAATCGATTCCAAGTCGACGGAGGAGGTATTGATTTTGATCACTATGATAATTAACACATGGTAAAACCGACGAGAAATAGAATTCGATTTCAGTGTGCGGTTTGGGTGTAAACTGAATTTTCACAAATATTTAATGCATTAAAATTTGATTAGAATTACGAAAGATTAGTTCATCAATATTTGAATAGGTTTGATTGTTCTAGAAATAGTCTTTTGAACAAATTAGGAGAATTCTTGTGAATTAAGATTAAATTTGAGTTCTGAATCGACTACATGTTACATGATTTTTTCGGTACCTGCGTGTGTCTTGGTTGTCTCGATTTAATTATTTTTATCTTTAGATATTTTAATTATTATTTCTTGAGCAGTTTTTATTTTATATTCTTATTTTATTTAAATCAATTTGCTCTTTATGATTTTGGTCTAGATTAAGTAAAATAATCGAATCTTGAGAATTGACACAGTCCCTGTGGGATCGATACTTGGACTTTCAGTACACTTTACTATTACTTGACCTGGTACGCTTGCCAGTAGATTTATATCACACCGATTTAGCCGGTCAAGTTTTTGGCGCCGTTGCCGGGGACTGTTTAGTTAATATTAGGATAGATTATTTGCTTGAGTCTAGACATTTTTTTTCCTATTTTTTCGTTCCTTTAATTATTTTTAATTTTTAATTTTTTTTCTCTTTTTCTTGTGAGGTGCTTGGAGATGGATCATCGACAGGTGTTCACAAGGTTTGGCCAACAATATTCGGAGCCTTTCTATGCTGCTTGGGGGAGATTCAATGATTTTTTCAACAGATTTTGATGCCATAATTTTTCGAACTACACGCTCACTCAGATTTTTTATGGTGGTTTGGATGAGACTACAAGAAGTTGGGTGGATTATGGAGCCTTGGCCACTGGCAGTCACCTATTCAGAAGAGATGAAGACAGTGCTATGCACTTGTTAAATGATATGGCGGATTTCGACTACAAGAAGTTGGGTGGATTATGGATCTTTCATTGCAAGGTTGGAGTCACAAATATCCTCCAGATATCGACTCTAAAAATTTTTCGAACCAACCATCGGAGCGTCAAGAAGAGTGTGTAGGGTATTTTGAGGATCATGTGGCGCAGTTGGAGAATTTTGGCGGCAACATACAGAGACAAATCAATTCTAAGAAAGCCGTATCAAGTCTTTGAGTCTTTTGGATGAACAGATTGCGTTTCTTAGAGAACCAAATTTGGAGATCTGCCAAGAGAGAGAAGTAACTGAACCAGCGCATGAAGAAATAATTTTTGAGGAATTTTCTTGTGAAGAAGAGCCAATAGTGGACTTGGAGGAGGAAGAAACATACAAGGCTACATATTTTACCTCGTCAATGGTCGTTCCATGTACACCGTTAAAAGATCATTTCTTGTCATTGATGCCAACTCCACAGTATTCCATCCTCTATGAGCTTCAGCCAAGATTTGGAGTCTCCTTCCAAAAGAAAAATTTCAAACCAAGTGTTGTTGGACCGACAAGCCTCAACTGCATATATCACGCCAAGCTTGAGGGCAAAGGAAATCAAAACCCATATGTAGAGTTGTATGATTCTTACTATGGGCGGCAGCCGCTCTTTGATGGTTGCTTCTGCATAGTCGAGCTGTAGACTATAAACTTAGCGCTAACTGGGAGGCAACCTAGTGTTATTTCTTTTTGCCTTTTATTTTATTTTTGGTTTTTTGTTTTTGTTTTTGTTTTTATTTGATTTTTGTTTCTTTCCCATTCCAGTTTGTCATGCCTGCCGATATATCGAGACTGCTGCTGCTGTCCCAGCTGATACTGTCAAGAAGGAAGAGGACGAATATGCAACCAAGGGAGTGTTATTTTTGTTTTTATTGTGTATTTGTTTTGCATTTTGTTCATTGTTCTAGAGCATTGGGGGCAATGCTTTGGATAAGTATGAGGGGTGTTATTTAGTTTTGTTTCATTCATCATTGTCTTTTGCATTTATTTGGTTTCATTTATTGCATATAGTTCGTATTCATGCATATCATTATGTTTTGTGTTTGTGTTGTGTGAATAAGTAGAATGATGAATGTTGACCGATGATGATAGAGTTGTAAAAAAAATTATTTTTGGAAAATGTTGCTTTTGATTGAACATGAAAAACTGTTGGTTGAATCGTGAATCATCTTAACCACGCATGTTAGACTGGTGTAGTGTAGCGATGTAATTGATGAAGTTCGTGTTTGCTTGACCATTTCACGACGATAGGTATTTGTTTATCATGATAGTATCTTTGGATTCCCGATGATTGTTAGACATTGCATGTATGATCTTGGGCGTACCTATAAAATTTTTTTGAAATTTTTTTGTGAAAAAAAAAAATTTAATTCCATCCGGGCTTGGACAATGATTGAAATCCTAATCATTCTTCCATAGCTAAGTTTGCGGGTTAAATGGGATTGATGCTCCATCCGCGCTATAGACGAGGGGATTGAAATCCGAATCCTATCTTAGTTATAGCTAAGTTTGCGGGTAATTATTGGGGCTTATAAAAAAATACCGGATGCAAAATCCAAAGGTACGTAATTAATCTCAAGAAAGTGCATGTTTTTGTTTGGGATTATTGGGATGAAGGAGTGTTGGATTGTGATACTTGCATTGAATTGTCATAGGTTGCTAAGCATTCTTAGGATAGATTCTTTTGAAGTTGCACGAAACTAGAATGACATGGAACACACACACGTTTACGTTAAACTGACAGTGTATTGTGAACAATTCAGAAGTTTGAGGTTTTTTTAGTTGTTGAAGTTGAAACTTGTCGGAGGCTATGTTGTTCATGATTCATTTGTACTTATATCGTTGTGTGCATATTGATTTCTCATGTCTTGCTCGAGGGCGAGCAAGGTTTAAGTATGAGGGTGTTGATAAGTGCATTTTGTGTGCATTATTTCATGTTATTTTTATGTTTATTTTGTGTGCATTCATATTGTTTTATGTGTGTGTTTATGTGTTTTAGTTTATGTGTGTGTATTTCACTCCTCGGGTTAATTTTGTAGGAAAATGAATTATTGAAGAGTGAATTACGGAGCAGCTTTGGTCAAAAACTCAAATTTAATTTTAGATAGATCCAAATCCGATCTTCACTGTTCAAAATAATGTTCAAGATGTTTGGAAGCTGCTGTCCAAAGTTCAGCTTGATCCGACGGTTAGATCTCAAGATATGAATTTTTTAAAATTATCGCGCAGAGCAAAAAAATTGACTCGCTCGAGCGAGAGTCTATTCTCGCTCGAGCGAGCGAGACCTGTACTGAAAAAAAAAATATTTGGGTAGAGAATTGCTCGCTCGAGGGAGACCTGTGCTCGCTCAAGGGAGACCTGTGCTCGCTTGAGCGAGACCTGTGCTCGCTCGAGCGAGCGTGGCGTGCAGATTCCATATATTTGGAAACTCTTGGTCGAAAAGGTGGCTATCTTTTAGAGATCCTTGGACACTTAAATACCGATTTTTGCATCAGAAAGAAGGGTTCCAAGTGGCAGAGAACGCAGAGGGCGGCTTCAAAGTTTGGGAGAAGATTTCTACACTTTTCTTCTTCTTTTCTTCTTTATTTTTATTTATTGAATTATAATTTCAATTATTGAGTAGTTTGTTTTCAACCAAGACGGCATGATTGGGCCGAACAAATTCATGTAGAAAACTTGGATGTTTGTTTGGGATTTTTCAGAGTTGATTTTATTTTATTGATTGTCAGATTTATATTTGTCTTGTGAATAGTCTGATCAACTATTTGCTTGCATGTTAATCGATTCCAAGTCGACAGAGGAGGTATTGATTTTGATCACTATGATAATTAACACATGGTAAACCGACTAGAAATAGAATTCGGTTTCAGTGTGCGGTTTGGGTGCAAACTAAATTTTCACAAATATTTAATGCATTCAAATTTGATTAGAATTACGAAAGATTAGTTCATCAATATTTGAATAGGTTTGATTGTTCTAAAAATAGTTCTTTGAAAAAATTAGGAGAATTCCCGTGAATTAAGATTAAATCTGAGTCCTGAATCGACTACATGTTACATGATTTGTTCGGTACCTGCGTGTGTCTTGGTTGTCTCGATTTAATTATTTTTATCTTCAGCTATTTTAATAATTATTTCTTGAGCAGTTTTTATTTTATATTCTTATTTTATTTAAATCAATTTGCTCTTTATGATTTTGGTCTAGATTAAGTAAAATAATCGAATCTTGAGAATTGACACAGTCCCTGTGGGATCGATACTTGGACTCTCAGTCCACTTAATATTACTTGACCTGATATGCTTGCCAGTAGATTTATATCACACCGATTTAGCCGGTCACGTCGCAACAGAGAAACATGGAACACGTCGTGGATACTTGACAAATACGGCGGTAACGCCAACCTATAAGCCAGATCTCCAACACTCTCCAGAATCTCGAATGGAGCAATGTACCTAGGAGATAGCTTACCCTTGAGACCGAATCTCAAAATCCTGCGAAATGGCGAGACTTTTAAGAATACTTTCTCACCCACCTCAAACTACAAAGGTATGCGCTTAACATTGGCATAGCTAGCTTGTCGATCCTGCACAACCTTAATTCTCCTCTTGATCTGTCCAACAATATCAACAGCCTGCTGGACTAACTCTAGTCCCTCAACCTGTCGCTCCCCCACTTCTTCCCAGAACAGTGGAGTACGACATCGTTGCCCGTACAACGCCTCAAATGGAGACATCCCAATAATGCGATGGTAACTGTTGTTGTACGCAAACTCAATCAATGGCAACTGATCTTGCCATGTTGGACCAAAATCCATAGAACATGCTCGCAACATGTCTTCTAGAGTACGGATCGTGCACTCTGACTGTCCGTCAGTCTCTAGGTGATATGTTGTACTCAAGCTAAGAGTAGTACCCATAGCGCGCTGAAGACTCCCCCAAAACTTTGAAGTAAACTTGGGGTCTCGATCACTGACAATGCTCACAGGCACTCCGTGCAATCGAATAATCTCCTGGATGTACAACCGTGCCATCCTGTCAAAACTGTAGTCCCGATTATAAGGAATGAAATGTGCTGACTTGGTGAGTCGGTCCACCACAACCCAGATAGCATCACAATTCCTCGAGCTCACCGGTAAATGGGTCATGAAGTCCATCATGATCAACTCCCATTTCCACTCAGGAATAGGTAAACTGTGAAGCAAACCTCCAGGTCGTCAGTGCTCTGCCTTGATCTGTTGACACACCAAACATCTAGAAACATATAGATACACACTCTTTTTCATTCCTTTCCACCAGAACCTAGTGCGCAAATCCTTGTACATCTTGTTGCTCCCCGGATGAATACTCAACTTAGAATGATGAGCCTAGGATAAAATATCCTCCCTCAGAGTATCATCCTCTGGAACAACAATACGGCCAGATAAACAAATAAAACCATCTGACTGATAGTGGAATCCAGATGAACTATCATCCCTGGCTAAACGAGCCAAACGCTGGGTCTTCGGATCAGCCATCTGAGTGTCTCAAATCCGAGAATATAAAGCAGGCTCAGATAAGATCGCAAAAATTTGGATACTCTGCATACATTTCTTATGCTTGAAGGTATACCCTGAAGAACAACAATCCTCAATTGCAATTGCTACAGAACAAGTCTGTAGTGCAGAAACTCGCATATTGCGACTTAAAGCATCAGCAGTGAGATTAGCAGCTCCTGGATGGTACTTAATTTCACAGTCATAATCCTTAAGAAAATCCATCCAAAGTCTCTGTCTCATGTTCAATTCTGCCTAAGTAAACAAATACTTGAGACTTTTGTGGTCTGTGAAGATCTCAAATTTTTCTCCATAAAGATAATGACGCCAGATCTTCAATGCAAATACAATAGCTGCTAACTCAAGATCATGCACTGGGTAGTTATTTTCGTGAACTTTTAACTGTATAGAGGCATATGCAATCACATGCCCATTCTAAGTCAGGACACATCCCAATCCCTGAAGAGAAGCATCCGTGTACACTACATACCCTCCAGACCCAGACGGTAAAGCCAACACAGGCGCAGAAGTAAACCGTCTACAAAGTTCACAAAAATTTTCTTCACATTCTAAGGACCACTCAAAATTTACTCCCTTTCGAGTAAGTTGTGTCAAAGGTCGAGCTAGCTGCGAGAAATTCGCGATAAAACGACGATAATATCCTGCTAGACCCAAAAAACTACGGATCTCAGATACCGTCGTCGGACGTGACCAATTCATTACAGCCTCAATCTTGCTCGGATATACAGACACTCCATACTTGGATATAATGTGGCCAAGAAATACCACCCGATCCTGCCAAAATTCGCACTTACTCAATTTGGCGTACAACTGTCTACCCCTTAGAGTCTGCAACACCAGCCTCAGATGATATGCGTGCTCATTCACATCATGTGAATACACCAATATATCATCAATAAATACAACGACGAACTTATCCAGAAATTCTCGGAATACTCGATTCATCAGATCCATGAATACAGCCGGTGCATTAGTCAACCCAAATGGCATTACTAAGAACTCATAATGCCCGTACCTGGTTCTAAATATTGTCTTGGCTATATATTGATCTCGGACTCTCATCTGATGATATCCAGATCTCAAATCAATCTTCGAGTAAACCGAAGTACCCTGCAATTGATCAAACATATCATCTATACGAGGCAAATGATACTTATTCTTGATTGTTACTCTATTCAACTGGCGATAGTCAATGCACAGATGCATATACCCATCCTTTTTCTTCACGAACAGAACAGGTGCTCCCCAAGGAGAAACACTAGGACGAATGTAACCATTGTCCAACAGATCTTGAAGCTTCTGCTTCAACTCACGCATCTCTGACGGATCCAGACGATACGGTGCTCGAGAAATAGGCGAAGTCCCTAGCATCAGCTCTATGCCAAACTCAACTTCGCGCACTAGAGGAAATCCTGGAATCTCATCTGGAAATACATCTGTAAATTCATTAACAACAGGAATAGATTCTATACCAACACTTCCGGCGAATGAATCAACTGCATATATGAGGTAGCCTTCCGCGCCAGATTCCAAAGCTTGACAAGCTTTCAAAGCTGATACCAATGGAATCTGAGGTTGCGCTCCCTCACCATAAAAGAACCAGCTATCATCGCCAATCGGATGAAATTTTACCAATCCGTGGTAACAATCCACTGAAGCTCGGTATTTAGTTAACACATCAATTCCCAAAATGCAATCGAAATCCTCCATTGCTAATATCATGAGATTCACCATCAAGACATTCCCTTCGAACTCTAAAGGGCAACCCATCACTAGACGCTTAGCCGACGCAGACTGACCCGTCGTGGTAGAAACAACAACCACTGTGTCTAGTGAAATGTATGGCAACTTATATCTCTTAACAAAACGTGCAGATATGAAAGAATGAGATGAACCAGTGTCAATTAGTGCAAAATAAGGTATATCAAATAACAAGAACGTACCCGCTATAACTTTCTCATTCTCATCCACCGCCTGATCATGCCTCAAGGCGAACACTTGGCTGAAAGTACGAGGTTTCAAATTAGAACCCCCTGCCAACTGTCCCTGTGGCCTCTGATGCACTGAGGCCTGAGAACCAGAACCTGAGCCAGAACCAGCTCCCCCGGCCTGTGGACAATCCTTCTTCAGGTGGCCAATCTCTCCGCATTGAAAGCACGCCCCTGAAACCTTTCGGCACCTGTTGGCAGGATGATTCCCACCATAATTCTTACAAGGACTTTGGTTCTTTCTGTCGAAACGCATCACATCTCCGGATCCTGAGGAAGAAGAAGTAGAACCAGACTTCTTGAATGACTGAGCACGGGGACCCAAAGAACTCGCGGGTCTAGATGAGTAGAAGGATCTGTTACGGAGGATGTTGTCCTCAGCCTGGTGACATCGACTCACTAATCCCTCGTAAGTCATGTCATCTCCCACAATTGATGACATGACTTACGAGGGATTGTCCACAGGCAACTCAAAGAACTTCAATTGGTACTCTTCGATCGACATTGATCCCTGACGCAAACCCAGCAACTCGCTTGCCTTCGCCTATCGGAGAGTAGGAGGAAAATATAGCTTATGGAAAGCCGTACAAAACTCATCCCAGGTAGCAACTCCTCGGGCTGCAATAAAAGGTGCAGAAGTAGAATCCCACCACTTTCGAGCTCGTCCTTCGACCAGGAAATTAAGAGTCTCCATATGCTGCTCCTCAGTGCATTGGAACTCCCGGAAACAAACTTCCATACGTCGTATCCAGCTCCCCGCATCCTCCGGTGACTCTCCTCTGACCAAGGGTTTCGGACCCATCTGCATAAACCTATGCATGCTGAAATGCCTGCGATCATCATGGCAATGGTAATGACGGCCCGACGATGCTCTCAATCGTCCTGACCACCCCAGCGTCCACCTATGCTGCCGTGACTAATCTCGTCACCATGATCCGCCATCTACACAATGATCAAAGGTTAAACCCAATTCCAACAATCTAAATCTTAAGATTACTATGCACGCTTTGATACCATAAATGTAGTGACCCGCATCGTGATCACCTACTAATCAGAAGCTTAAGCATGCATTTAACTTAATTAAATAAATCAAAAATTAAACAACGGAAAACTTAAAAAACAATAAAATATTGTTTACAACCAGATCGAATAAACCAGCATATTAACCCAAATACATCAGAAAACAAAAGCCTAGACAATAACCCTGCTGGTCCTCCATCGCCTAAGCTCTCCTGGAACCACCCGCATCGTCCAACCGCAGACCTGCCCCATGGAATAGGGTGTCCAGATACAACAAAGTACGGGACGTGAGCATGATAAGCTCAGTACAAGAGTATGAGTATACGGTGTTATGTGTGCATGTATGCAAGTGTACAAGGTACCAAGACTCTCAGGTCAAGAAACTAGCTCATAGACTGGGCCCACGGTATATAGCACACTGCGCCGTCACATCAGGAGGTGGCTCATATACCCAGTGGATAATGGTGACCTGATACTAGTACAATTGTCCAACCATAAAGGTGACCTAACACAAGACTTACGTATTCAAACCTCCAGACAAACTCGTAGGGTGGGCGCTGTAGTGACCCGTATCTGAAATTAACGATTAATGCATAATTAATCGTGTAATCATATTTAGATTAAGTAAAACATGATTAAAGAAATTCCAAATGGATTAATGGAGTCCAGAAATGGATTCAGGACACTCGGAAATGGTGGGTAAGGTTCGAAGGGTTCGGACGCTTCGAACCTGAGTTCGGAGGATCCAAACATGGACGGAGCCAGGCTTCGGAGGCTCTAAAGGCTTCGGACGATCCGAAGATCGTTCGGACGATTCGAAGAGTAGCCCAGCCAGCTGTCCTGAAATATTATTTCATCGGTGACGTCATAGGGGTGACTTCGGACGATCCGAAGAGGCAGTTTGGACCATCCGAACAGTGTTCGGGACAGTTGCATGGTTGCATGCGATAGGATTGACACGTGGCAGAGATCGGACGATCCGATGAGATGATCGGATGGCCCAAAGTAGTTCGGACGCTTCGAAGGCGTGAACGGACGACCCGAACCCTCGCTTATATATAGAGAGCCGAGGAGCTCATTTGAGACTCGCACCAACTTCCTCTCCTTCGCCCACGTGGCTCTATTTTAGGGCTTTGGGTACTCTTATTTTAGATTTGGAATAGGGAAAATATTCTAGTATAATCAGACAGTGTCTGACATAGTAGCGGAGCAGTGCTCGTGTAGTGGAGCCGTGCTCGAGGCTGTGGAGCTGCAGCAGGGGTGTGCCACTAGTTGCAGGATAGTCTCCATCAGAGGGCTGACGACGGACGCAGGTATAGCTATGGTCTCCTTAAAATATTTAGGAGTATTCAATAGCTTAGTTAAGGCTTTTAGATCTTAATTAATGATGCATGGATATTTGCATTGTAGAGTTGATGATAGGCTGGGAACCTAGAGTGGGACTGCTAGGACTGCCTGTAGTAAGGTACGTAAGTACTGACTGAGATAGCCAACATGATATATATTGTATGTGTTGCATGAGTATGTGCTACTTGTTTTACCATGTTTTACGGCTTTAGCACATGCATGTTTTTACTGTTGACTGCATCTGGTATGATGTGAGTCATTGACAGTTTTTGTCAGTGAGGCGTTACTTCCTGCGGATTCGTGTCTGGGGACACTCAGCCCATGATTTTGCTATCACTAGGAGCGACCACGACGGTGGAGTATACGCTATAGTTGATAGGTGAATATAGGAGCGGCACCACGGACTTGCTACCCGATATTGCCCTGTATATTCATGGCGCCTCTGAGTACTGTTTTACTCTCATTTTAAATACACTTTTGTGTTGCATATATTTTATATATCATTGCTTTTTTATTGAGCTTAGAGCTCACGTCCAGTCTTTTCTGTGTATCTGGACACCCCATTCGACGAGGCAGGTGTAGGTGCAGGATTGAGCACCAGGAGCTTGGAGTAGCCAGTGACCAGTGAAGACAGAAGGATTAGCTGTAGGTTTTGCCCTTTAGGCTCATTCATTCGATTAAGTTGTATAATCGAATTCGTTTAACCAGTTGTATTCTGCCGGTCTGCTTTTATTTAAGTCTTCCGCAGCGATTTATTTTAATGCATGCTTAATTATGCTCTTAACTCTGATTAGGTAGTGGATCCGGGTTGGGTCGCTACATTTATTGGTATCAGAGCGCATGCATGCAAGAGACTTGGGATATAGTAATGAGACTTTTGGTTATCCTTATAGGATTGATGAGACCTTCGAAGAGGTGATGATGCGATGATTGCCCGAAGATTATCATCATCGGTAGGAATTCTGAAGATTTGGCTTATGGGATACCAGCAAGTACGGACAGGAGTAATGGATCGTGTCCGAGCGTTTGAGATTTCTACTCATGTGGATCCTAGTTTTGGATCGAGTACCGGATGCCAGAGGCAGTGGCAGAGGATTGGTGGGGACTTACTTGATGCTTGCATCTGTACAGTCATTACCAATTCTCCAGTCGTAGTTGGAGATATTGTCAGATAGACCTTTACCAGGGAATGCCTCGAATGCCTAAGGCATGACAGGTTTCGAGCGTAAGGTCATTAAACTCATGCGGAACATAGTTTTGCCGGTATGCTTGTACCGATGCGTTCGGTAGGCACACGGGAAACTTCATGTTCAAAAGCATGATTTGGTTACAAGAAGAAAGCTGATGGTAGATCGTGAGCAGAAGAGGTCGACTGACATGCACTGATGCAGAGCATAGCTGGTTAGCTCTCACGTGCCATTTCTCCAAAGTTCTTTGTAGGAGGATAGTTAGAGAGACTTGGTCGGGAGTATGCTTGTATCGATGCGTGTGTCGATTAGAAGCTTCATGCTCAAGAAACGAAGACTAGTACGATGATTTAAATACTGTATTGATGTAATTTGTAAACAGTATTTCAGTTTTAATGAATCATCATACTTTGGTTGTATCATTTCAAGTTCGATTGTACATTTCATTGTATTTTGAATACTGTATGTATTGCATGAGATTGTAATAAATAGAATTGTACATAACTTGAAATAAGTGATACATGTATTATTTATCCAGCAATTCGTGAATGATTGCATGATTGTGCGAAAGTTTAAATTGGGTTTAGTTGATTAGTGTTCAACTATTGCAGCTCATGGGATTTGAGTGGGTCGAATGTGACTGTTTGACTTGCGGTTAGTCTAGGCGTTTTCCTAGGATTGACCTAGTTAGTCAGTGGACTAAGATAGTGCCAGCAATGAGTGGACTCATCTAGAGGCATAGGAATATTGTTCGGTTTAGAACATTGGGCTTTATTCTAGGTTTTTTTCTTAGAACAGTAAGCTGTTTGACCTTCGTTAGGTTGAGACTTGTGATGATGGGTTTTCATCGAGATGCCAGGTCCAGTATATGCCGAGAGTTGTGGGCTATGAACATGACTAGACGTGATGGGGCGCGACCCTATGCCAGCGTTACCTGGGAGCCTTTGTGCTTCAGGGTTGGCGGTGGGAAGGCTACTCAGTCTAGGGATTTGTTAGCAGTCATGACAGGGTATGACCTTGGATTAAGATATCCGGTTTGATATCGATGGTTCGATATTGTCTGGTGTGCCAGAGATATAGTTTGAGTGTTCTGCTATGGGAACCAGTCATGGAGGGATTTCCTTAACAAGTGTGTACTCTGAGCAGATAGGTTTTAACCTTTGAGTTACTTCTAGACATGTGAATCTAGTAGGAAGAATGATTTCTACCAGCGATGACTAGAGGTTGTCATCAGAGTTGTGGTTAGAGTTTCCCTGTGATAGGAATCATCCACGAACTTGGATGGGATGTTGTTTGAAGACTTCAACTCGAATACAAGGACTACTCCTTGATGATTGGCTTCATCAGTATTGGATTATATCAGATGTTGAGGATTGTATAGGACTATTTGAGATGTGAGGGAAGCGTGGCCTATGACCGTGAAACCTTGGTGATTTTCCAGGTGGGTTATCATGGTAAGCTACCTTAGTCTTAAATTGTTGTACAGTCTTAACAAGGAATATGATCAGGAGAGTGTTCGGAGATTGTAAGAATCTTGGAGATTCGTTATTTATGATTGTGAATTTGACGAATCGTGATGTTCATCCTGAATGAACGAGGCAAGGATAATGAGTCTAGTGTTTGCGCTAAGTACTGTCTGATATTTTTAGAGATTGAGCGTAGGATTTTCCATGGGATTGAAATGGGCTTAGTTTATCTTGATGTTTGCCTTGGGTGAACAAGACAACGATTGGTAGTGCTAAGGTGGCATGGGATTTGTGCTAATGACTACTAGTGGTTATTGGCTAACTCTGTTAGAGTTAGGTTGATTAAGTTCAGTGTACGAGGCAGCTGTCAGTAGTAAGGCACGAGATTGTGTCGATAGGCTACTAATAGCTATTGTATGGATTATCAATTATGGGTGTGTTGAAACCAGAGCGAACTGAGTATTCCAAGTGTTTGGAAATAGTTCTTCATGGCAGCTGAGTCATGGTTATTGATTGAGCCACGTAGGTTTAGATGATCAGTGGTTGTCTGATCGGATGAGTGTGAGCCGAAGTAGTTTGACGAGATAGATAGGGTAAATCCAATCAGTGATGATTTGGATAGAGCAATCGAGAAATACTTAGGATAGTATTTTGTCGCTTAGTGCTTAGGAGATGAGTACTGGGTACAGTCTCAGAGAATTCGACAATTTGGATGATTTGGAGTCTATAGGTTTGCCAGAGACGAATATACCGGAAGATTTCAATTGACTTGTATGGTCAAGTTAGGTATTAACTTGACAGGAGAAACAAGCAAGTAAATTGGTAGTTCCCAGGACAGTGTTCTTGTGATGATGTCTTAGTATACTGTTGTGTTTGAGATCCAATGAGAATTGTGTACTCGTATGAACATCAGTGGATGATCGTGAGATGTGACATTAGCTAGGATCTAGTTCTCGAGATCCAACAGGTGGTGTCACTAATCTTTCAGCGAGTGATGTGCGATATCTCTGAAATGACTGAGATAGTCAAGGATCGACTTAGTAACCAATGAGGTTTGCCTTTGGGATCAAAGATTTCGCAAGATCGAGACGGATCGAATTTGTTCTTTCGAGTCAATGAGTCACATCCATGTAGACTGTTTGTCAAAGATATTGCGTTTTAGCAATGAACGACAATCAGAGACGTTTTGTGTGACAAGTTACTTCGAGCATAAGTGTTTTCTCGGAGTGACTAGGGAATAGATGAATTAGTCTTTTCAGCGCTAAGGCTGATGCCTTCAGCAAAAAGGAATGATTTGACTCGGGAGGATCCGTTGGGATTTAGTTTCCAGGATCTTTATGTTCAACCTTGGGAAGTTGGGACGAGCGATGATGGTATCACCAGAGACTCCGAGTTGAGTTATATCAGACGCATTTAACTGTCGGGTGTCGAGACGGAATAGGAAGCATTTCCATATGTCTGTGCACTATGGAATGTCCTAATCGAGCTGATTGGTAGGAGCTTGCCTTAGTCTTGATGTGTGCACAGTGATTGCAAGTATGTATAACAATCAGGAGGATGTCTATCGATTGAATTCGTGGGTGAATAACCTATGGTCGAGATGATGTAGATCATCAGAGGTGTGATAACTTCTATTGCAATGTATGCGTGACTTCGCAGGCCGATGGTTAGAAGATGACTTAGTGTCATTATCGGTGAGCGATGATAGTTTTCATCAGGGCACAGTGTTGAGTTATACTAAGAAACATGAACTGTGATTGGTACTAGACTGGATGGTCTGAGTTCCCAGTAATTGCTTGGGAAGCTCGTTTGCTTCGGTGGAGCATGGGATGGATGACCAGTTTGGAATCACGTTAAGCAGTTATGTTGGAGTATAACTTTGGGTCAACAAGATTCTCTTGAGAAGAAATTCGGGTTTTGTTGTGTCAACACAGTGTTGGGATTAGTGTTTCCTGACTAGAGGTGTTGAGCACTGAAAACTTTTGGAACCATTAGATGGTTAGATCTAGTTTCGGTTAGTGATTCGACAAATGTTGTAAACTAGTCAGGTTATGACTTGGTCTTCGTCAATTTAAGATTTTACTTGGGATGATGATCTCGATCAAGCGGGTGTTTGTATCCTTCGTGGGCAGTGAGATCGTGGTCAGTATGGAATACGTATCAGTGTTGTGATACATTAGTGCCGAGGAAGTTTGAATGTCAACCAGCAGCGCAGTAATCTTCAGTTGGGAGGATATTAATGCAGTGCAGCATTAATGGATGCTTACAGGGAATTTGACAAGAGTCTGAGTTTGTCGGAAGCTATTTTGACCAGACACTCAGGCAAGGGTTTTTAGTACGTTCTCGAGGTTTATCCTAGATTTCGAGGACGAAATCTTTTAAGGGGGGGAGAATGTAGTGACCCATATCCGAAATTAACGATTAATGCATAATTAATCGTGTAATCATGTTTAGATTAAGTAAAACATGATTAAGGAAATTCCAAATGGATTAATGGAGTCCAGAAATGGATTCAGGACACTCGAAAATGGTGGGTAAGGTTCGAAGGGTTCGGACGCTCCGAACCTGAGTTCGGAGGATCCGAACATGGACGGAGCCAGGCTTCGTAGGCTCTGAAGGCTTCGGACGATCCGAAGATCATTCGGACGATCCGAAGATCGTTCAGACGATCCGAAGAGTAGCCCAGCCAGCTGTCCTGAAATATTATGTCATTGGTGACGTCATAGGGGTGACTTCGGACGATCCGAAGAGGCAGTTCGGACCATCCGAACAGTGTTCGGGATAGGTGCATGGTAGCATGCGATTGGATTGACACTTGGCAAAGATAGGACGATCCGATGAGACGATCGGACGGCCCGAAGCAGTTCGGACGCTCTGAAGGCGTGAACGGACGACCCGAACCCTCGCTTATATATAGAGAGCCGAGGAGCTCATTTGAGACTCGCACCAACTTCCTCTCCTTCGCCCACGTGGCTCTATTTTAGGGCTTTGGGTACTCTTATTTTAGAGTTGGAGTAGGGAAAATATTCTAGTATAATCAGACAGTGTCTGACATAGTAGCGGAGCAGTGCTCGTGTAGTGGAGCCGTGCTCGAGGCTATGGAGCTGCAGCAGGGGTGTGTCCCTAATTGCAGGATAGTCTCCATCAGAGGGCTGACGACGGACGCAGGTATAGCTATGGTCTCCTTAAAATATTTAGGAGTATTCAATAGCTTAGTTAAGGCTTTTAGAGCTTAATTAATGATGCATGGAAATTTGCATTGTAGAGTTGATGATAGGCTGGGAACCTAGAGTGGGACTGCTAGGACTGCCTGTAGTAAGGTATGTAAGTACTGACTGAGATAGCCAGCATGATATATAATGTATGTGTTGCATGAGTATGTGCTACTTGTTTTACCATGTTTTACGGCTTTAGCACATGCATGTTTTTACGGTTGACTGCATCTGGTATGATGTGAGTCATTGACAGTCTCTGTCAGTGAGGCGTTACTTCCTGCGGATTCGTGTATGGGGACACTCAGCCCCTGGTTTTGCTATCACTAGGAGCGACCACAACGGTGGAGTAGACGCTATATTTGATAGGTGAATATAGGAGCGGCACCACGGACATGCTACCCGATATTGCCCTGTATATTCATGGCGCCTCTGAGTACTGTTTTACTCTCGTTTTAAATAAACTTATGTGTTGCATATATTTTATATATCATTGTTTTCGTATTGAGCTTAGAGCTCACGTCCAGTCTTTTCTGTGTATCTGGACACCCCATTCGACGGGGCAGGTGTAGGTGCAGGATTGAGCACCAGGAGCTTGGAGTAGCCAGTGACCAGTGAAGACAGCAGGATTAGCTGTAGGTTTTTCCCTTTAGGCTCATTCATTCGATTGGGTTATATAATCGAATTCGTTTAACCGGTTGTATTCTGCCGGTCTGCTTTTATTTAAGTCTTTCGCAGCGATTTATTTTAATGCATGCTTAATTATGCTCTTAACTCTGATTAGGTAGTGGATCCGGGTTGGGTCGCTACAGGCGCCCTACTACAGGATACCTCTAAGTTAAAGGCTCAATATGCTCATTTATGCAACATACAGTCATGACATGATGTATATAAAGGCATATAAAACATGCAATCACATAATCCATGCTAACATAATACATGCATACTCAATCTGGATATCTCGAATAATACTTTCGTACCTCATAAACTAGGCAAGCTAGACCAGCACTATGTCCAAGCCTATAATCCGCACTACAATGCAAAGTACTCATGCATTATAATCTTATTTTTAAAGTCTTAACTACGCTATAGCATACTCCCTATTTACTATAAGGAGCCAGAGCTATACCTGCATCTGTCGTCAGCCAGCTGATGACGACTGCCCCAAAACTTGGGCACCGCTCCACCGCAACCCCGGATTACTTGGCCAACCTCCGGACTAAGCCTAGGAAGGCTGGAAACACCCCAAAACCCCTAGAAAAGCCTAAGAACCGAGAGAGGAAACTTGAATTGGTGTGAAAATTATGAAATTCGAATCTTTATTGAAAAACATTAAAAATTACACGCTACTTCATTTCGACAAGTTCTTGTGCCAGTTGCACATGAAAACATAAGAGAGAGATGTGACTTACAATGTTTTTAGTTCACTCATGTTTGCCAAATATTGTGGAATAGGACCAGTAATCGAGAAATTTCTTAATATCCTGCATCAAGTGATTTTATGACAGCAATACATCCACATAAGATTCTCTTGAAATGGACATAGGACAATACGTTTCTTGAAAAAAGAAAGAAAATAAAAGAATAAGATGCTTACAATTCCGACATGGATAGCATGTCTTGCAAATTGGGGGGAAAGTCATGCTCGTCCCATTAAGATCAATTATCCTCCTGAAAAAGGGAATAGCAATAACCGAAACTTAAGTGAGCACCGATGACTGACCAAATTTGACGTCTCCCTTCATTTGGTTGAAAATTTATGTGAAATCATGCAAGTTTTTCTAAATGACTACTGTAACTTACAGTTGTGTCAAGTTTTTCAGCTGAGATATCGTAGCAGGTATTGGACCCTCCATTCCCATACCTTGCAAATCTCTACAAGAATTAAATATGGCTTGTAATAAAGATAAGATAACACATAAGTTTCAGAAACTCGTTTAGGTTTAGAAGAAAAGTCGCAATCCTAGCTCAAGTCGTGATGACTCTCTTGGGAAATAGAAAAAAGAAAAAATTCATGATCAATTTATTTCAGAATTTTAGAGGCTGTGAACACTCTCTAACTGGCTGGCTTAAAGTAAAATACGAAGCACATATTCTTATGGTTTCTGGCCAATGGTCATATAACTGCATAACTCAATGCCTCATAGCCAATGTCTTGTGGCATCACTTACAAATTGGTCAAGTTCCTTAGATTTCCATATGTTTTTGATATAGTCCCCGTGAAGTTGTTTGCAGAAAACAAGCTGCAATAGAAATTTTCAACATTAGAGACCAATTTATGTGCAAAACAAGCATATGATTCAAGAAAGATGAAAAAACAAAAGAAAAGAAAAGAAAAAAAGCAAACCCAAAGCTTGCCGTTTAAATTACATAATCAATCTTAATTATGACAAAAAATCTTACATTCTTTTTAAGTTGCTTAAACTTCCAAGGTTTGTGGGGACATTTCCTCCATGCAAATTATCCTCCAACTCCTCCAACAGAAATAATAACAAGAAAATTCCATATCATCTAATTTATTATATGCATGATTTTTCTTATCCTCACCTATAATTTCCAGAGTGATGTATATAAAGATAGAATTAGAGGAGCGCTAAAAGGAGGAAGGATTAACAGGGCCGTGTAATCGAGTTTAAGTTCGATTGGATAAGTGAATATAATTTCAGTTTCAATTTCTATCAAGAATATTTATTCTAAAAACATAAAAAAAATTGAATAATCTCTATAAAATTTTTCTTTAATAAGATGATTAAATTTTAGAATTATAAATCAAATCACCACATCTATAATTATGTGTACTGCAACCTCTTAACTTCAACACTCCAAATGTTCACACTAAAAAACAAATAAAAATACAAAATCATATCATGGCTCATAAAAATGTAAATCTACCAGGTAATTAACACAATATCCATTTTGATGGACAAATACGAATATAATTATAGGGAACAAGGGTAATAATTAAGCTAACTTCATACGTTCCATTTATGTATTACTTAAACACATTTATGTATTACTTTGCACACCCACTGATATGAACCAGTACTAAAATAATCCGTTCAACGCCTACCACTATCAAAATCCCAAATGAACATACGATCTTTAAGAAGATCTTCCCAAACTAAGAGGATGTTTGGCTAAGCTTATTAAAAAGATCTTATAAGTTTCTAGAGCTTATAAGCTGTTTTACGAGCTTATAAGCTGTTAAAACTTATTTTAAAAATAAGTTGTTAAAGTGTTTGGATAAACTTATTTTAAATAACTTAAAGATGTTGATGTGTTTGGTATTATAAGATCTTTTTATCGTCGAAATTACCAAAAAGGGTATAATTATATGAAAATAATGTTTCGAGTTATACATATATGAAAATAGTTTTAGAATAAACATATATTAAAAAATAAAATTGTTATAATATTTTATTTTAGAAAAATTTTGTGATTTGGAATTTTTTTAAAAAATAATATTTAATATTTAATGAATAGAGGATATGATGGAGATTTATTAAAATATTTAAGGATATTTTAGAGAGATAAAATGTTAAAATAAGATTTTTTTGAAAAAAGTACCACCACCCTTACGTTTTTAAAAACAGCTTATAAGCTGTCAAACAGCTTATTTTGACAGCTTATAAGATGTTTTTTTAAAAAATTTACCAAACAAAAATTTAGAGCTTAAAAGCTCTAAAACAACTTATAAGCTGTTTGAAAGAGATTTTAAACTCTACCAAACACCCTCTAAATTCAAAGGAAAGGAAAAATAAATACAAAATACCCGAAGCTTCTGCCGATTGAGGGTTTGGCGATCGAGTTGTTGAAGAGTGAAGAACACCGATTGATGGTTTAGTGGGTTGTTGAAGGATCGAGAAAAGATTTAGCGATGGGAGCTTTTCAGCCTGCAGAGGATTTGAAGGAACAAGAACACCAATTTGAGAGGGAAAAAAAGTGAAAGGGGATTTGGGATTCGGCACTCACGCAGGATAGGTTGAGAAAATTGTGGTTAAGAATTTGGAAAAAAATACGTGGAAGAAGCGAGGGCAAGGAGGGTAAAATAATTGGGTGGGGAAATTTTCCCTCTAACGTAAAAACGTGAGGGGAAAGAAATTGCAGGTGAGATATTTTAAAATGATTTGTGAAAAAAACAAGGATTAAATTAAATTAAATGAGTGGGAAAAATAAATAAATTCCCTCCAATAAAAAATATGATATTTATTAAAAGTGTCATTATAAGTAGTCTAATAGGTCAATGTTAAGGAGCTCAATGTTACAAATATTATTGTGGAATTTGATGCGCTCTTATTAATTGATGCATTAAGGTCGGGGGTTCCGGGTGTTTCTAGTTTGGGCTTAATATTAGAAGATTGTAGTTCTCTTGCTTCAGAACTATACTATTGTTCTTTTTGTTTTGTACGAAGATCAGCGAATCAAACGACTCATAGCTTAGCTAGGTCGACTGGTTCTTTGTCTGATTTTGAAAGGCGGGTGTTCTCCCAGCCTTCAGTTATTTCTTTTGTAAACGTTTGATGGTTATAAATTTCTTTTAGCTTCAAAAAAAAGTATACTAGTAGGTTTTTTTAATTTTTGAATTAAGAGCTTTTTATAAGTGTCACTATAAAGTTCTTATAATGATATTTTTTTAAAGTGTCCACAAGAAAGTGTCATCATAAGCATTTATCCTTGTAGTGAGAAGGAGAGAATTCAGTTTCCAAACCGATTGATTTCTAGTTTTCTTTGAACATCATTTTTTGAGGTGTATTCACCCCCCTCCCCCTCTGCAGCTTAACCGATCCTATAATTTAAGTTTAAAAGTTTAGAGAGAGTTGTGAGTAGTTAAAGTTGTCGGGCTTACTTTTGGCTCGAGAGTTTTACTGCCAAACTTGAGCGTCAAATCTTTTCTTCCTTTTTCCCTCTTCTCACGTCAAAACGTAGTCACCTCCCTCCCCTAACCCTCACTTTTCGAAATCTTCACACTTTTGAAGAAGATTCATCGCTCGTAGTTCATGTGAAGCTAGATCGTTCCCAACGTCCAGATTTCTTCCTATCCACGAAAGAAAGACAAATTTTAAATGCTTTTGAAACCATCATTCAAGAATCAATGTATTTGATATGAAAAATCTGCATGTTGGTGTGTATGTAATGTATATTGCATGGATTTTGAGAGATTTTGAAGAGCATGAACTGTGAATCGTGAATCGTGAATCGTTCTTGACGTTTTGTGTAAAGATTTTTGAGATTTGATGAGAAAATATGTGTGAATTTGATAATTTTGGTGTGTGTATTATGAATGTAAATTTTTGATGCAAATATTTTGAGATGGTTGCTTTTGGTTGAATCATATTCGAGTTTTTGAAGTCTTTCATGTGTATAATCAAAAGTTTCAATGTGTGAGTGAGTATGTTTGAATTGGATCGAAAAGGATCGAAAAATGGACCAAAAACACAAAAATTTCATATTTTTTTGCAGCAGACAAGTGCTGAGGCGCCACCAAGAGCGCCTAAACGCTACCTGGGCATGGCTCTAGCACCCAGACGCCCTCCGGTGGGCGCCTCAGTGCTAGGGGTTGTCCTGAAAACCCTTTTAATGATGTTTTGAAGTCCTAAATTCATTTTTAAGTTGTTTTAATTCTTTTAAAGATTTAGCTATGTAGCGCATTTATACGTACTATTTCTTCATGAAAGTTATGTACATTATGATGGTATGAAATTTTATGAATGTAAAGATGATGTACTCATTTTACTTTAATTATCATGCATGATTTCCAGCACGAACGATTTTAAGTCCATAACATGTAATAGCTTGAAGGGCTATGTTTCTTATGGTATGTTGATGTTTATGAAGGAAAATGTTGAAGCATGAAGAAGTTTATGAGAAGATGATGAATGATGCTATGTATACATGTGCCTCGGGTTGAGTTTCGGGTTGGGCCTTTACAAAAGAATGAAAAATTTAATGTGCATATCGACGACTGTTGGTATGGAACGGTACGCATATTGACACAAGGTTGGTATGTGTTATACCAAATTATATGTTTGTTTTACAACCACCGTGATCACGAGACCCAAAGGCTCTATTGGTTGCCACATTTACACATATTTCATCACCCCAAAATGAAGAAGTTTATATTCATTCACTATGCATGATTATGTTGTTAGACATCCAAATCATGTTTTAAGATTTTGATTATGTATACCTTTATTACATATGTATGCTTGTTGCGTTTTTAGACTTACTATACTTGAATGGTGTAGGTGAGAAATATGCAACAAATGATTTTAATGTTGCACAAGAAGCGGAGTAGCCGAGGAGGCGAGGCGTTGCATGCCCATATTGTTTCGAATTATGTCAAGCAAAGTTTTGATGTTTCCTAAACAATTTTCTTATTATTATGGTTTGAAACGAGTTTTTATGCACTGCAAGTTTTATTTGTCAGTTCGTGATAGTTTGGAGCTCAATGTTTTAGCATGCAAGTCAACGTATATTTATTTTTCAAGTTAATGAAAATTATTTTTCGCAAATTTATTTTTTTTTCGCACATTTTTATTTATTTAAGAGTATGTAAGTTGGTGACGTCATGAGAGACGTCACATGAGGTGTCCATTGTAAAAACATAGACGTGAGAGAAGCTCGCTCAGTACATAAATACGAGTACACAAATTGATATGTTGCAAATGAAATTTCTGGGTAACTGGTCAAGTACAATCCTGCTCAAACTAAGCGCCAATGAGATTGTAGTACCTATCTGGAAATCCAACCATGGGGTAAAATCTCACACTCGTTGAGATCACCGTAACGTCTATCCCCGTCATCATGACGTCTCCCGATGTCCGACCACATAACAAAGGTATAGGGCTGAGCGACATTATTACAATGACTAATCTCGAAGAAGATAAATGCCCAACATGATATATGCACATGCAGAATATGTTTAAAACAGTAAAACATGTATCATGACACATAAAATGCAACATATAAGCATGCATAATCATTGGATATCTCAGTCAGTATTTATTTATCTTAACCACTGGTATGTCTACAGTTGCCTATAGTCCATCGCTACAAGCCAAGTGAAAACCATATCTGTGATACCCGTGAAAATTTATAACATACTAGAATACTTATATATATGTATACATATGAAATCGATTTTAAAACATATATTTCCATAAAGATATATATTCATATATTCTTTCGTAGTTTTATTTTATGTTAATGGATTTTAATTTCATAATTAATTTGTAATTACTAGAATTTATAATCTTGTAACCCCCATTTGACCATCATAATTAACTAATTTATGGGTGATTATTCAGCCATTATGAGGCTATTAAAAGACCATAAATCAAGGATAATGACCTTTAATAAGGACCATAGAATGTGACCATCAAGGCCAATTAAGTGAGAACCTTCCATCTACCCTCTTTCCCCCTATAAATACCACACCAAGGTGAAGGCATGAGCACACCAAACACAAGACTTACTCCTCTAGAAAATTGAGCAAATAAGGGTTGGGGTTATAGGAATTCCGTCTAGTCTTAGAGCCAAGGTCTGCCCAAGAATCGAGCAAGGAATTGCTACCCAATTTCAAACAAGGTTTTGGCCAAAGAACAGTAAATTGAATCCTCTTCTTTTCATGTGAATCAAAGTAAGTGGGCTTATATACGTTTTTAAAACATTATGTATTGTGTTAAAATCTGGTCGTACACTATTTCATTCATGTTTGTTATGAATAGCTTCGTTCTATTTGGATTGTTCGTGCTTTGCACAATAGTTATTCAGTTTCGAAATCCATTGTACATCATGTGTCGAGTCCTTTGTTTTGTACATGTCCAACAAGTCTTTCATTCGTTTATTATGATTTGAACCTTCGAAACGGCACTGTTATGAATTGAATTTGAAGTGGAGAAAATATGATATGCTATGGCCCTGTAGTATGGTGGGTATAAAACCATACCTATGGCCCTATAGTACGGTGGGTATAAAACCGTACCTATGACCCTGTGGTACGATGGGTATAAACCCATACCTATGGCCCTGTACGATGGGTATAAAATCGTACCTATGGCTCCCTTCGGGGGGTATAAAACCGAACCCTCGCCCCTTAGAGGAGTAATATATAGGGGACAGAAAACGAACCATGAATAATGAAATGAAGTTTCAGTGCCATCTATATATTTTTGTTCTGTTTCTGATACGATCTTATTCCCTGCTTTGAATTCTGTTGCTATCGTGTTTTGACCCATGTCGTGACCCGTCTTGTGACATGTCCTGAGAAATGTTACGTCCAGAACCATTTTTGTGTATATATGTATTCTGTATTTTGGTGTACGAATATCCCCCACTTGCTGAGTGTTTTCCAAAACACTCACCCCTTTACTTTCCTCCCTAGATAGGAATGAAGATCAAGTCGAAGAAATCGAGAACAATTCATGTCTTGGAGATTGTGATGAAGAGATTTTATTTTGAAATTTTATAGTTATTATACTGATTTTTAAGTTGTAAGACATTTTCGCAAAATTTTATTCCTTATTTGGGAATTTTGAGTTGTACAGAATATTTATTTTGGATTTTATTCATGAAATAGACTGGTTTTAGTTAAATTTTGTACTAAGAGCCTGGTTGTTTTTGAATTTTATTTGAAAGCAACGGCGATGTCACCCGACCCTGGGATCGGGGCGTGACAATATCACTATTATTTTTCTAAAAGCCTTAACTAATAAGCTAGCAGATACTTCCAAATACTATTAGGGATCTTGGAATATACATGCTTCCGTCGTTAGCCTTTTATTGTCAAAAGTCACAACTTCGGCATAGCTCCACTACAAGCCCCGTTGCACCTTACTATCGCCCGACCCTCGAGTATGTGACTAGAAGCACTCAAAATATACACTAAGTACACAACACACCTCAAACACATACTAATTGTGAGGATTTCTCGGCCTATTTGTAGACACAATTCGGAAGGTCTGAACCCTGGATCGGACGGTTCAATCTTGCATGTGTGCCACGTTCGGAACACCAGACTTCGGAAAGCCCGATCATGTTCAGAAGCTATGATCACTAACTTCGGACGTTCCGATCCTGCATGCATTTTACATGTCAATAACTATTTGAAACCTCACTGCGCATGCAGTTCGAAAGGTCCGAAACTTCGAAAGGTCCGAAATTGCCACTTGTCAACCTTCTTTTGAGAACACATTGGTGTACGTGTCTATCCAGGTTTGGAAGGTCCGAACTCACCCTTTGCTACTGAACCACTTCGGATGAATCCGAACTACTCAGGTCTTCGAACTTCCCGGATCATTTCAGATATTCCGGAGTTGATTTGTACTTGGTTTTAACTTATTAAAACCCTTTAAACTATGTTTTACTATGTAAAATATGTTTAGCTATTTTAATTACGTAAAACGGAGTTATGATCAATACATATTTGTTTTGTATTCATTTTCTTTCACCGATGAGGATTGAATGTGCAAACTGCCCTACAAATATCTATTTTAACTATCAATTTGACGTAAAGGACATTTGCAAAAAATATGTGAAAAATGGAGGGTCGAATTGAGAAGATTGAAAAATTTATAACAAAATATCATAAAAGTGAGTAAATTGAGAATTATCGCGCATATATTTCAAAGAAGAATGTTGGACTATATGGAAGTAATAAAAATATCCAGTTACTTAGACGGTGTTTGGGAGAAATCTTGAAAACACTGGTCCTTACAAAATTTCACATCTAGTTATAAAATTTCACAAAATTTAATCAAGAAAAAACAAGCGTTCCTAAACATTGGTCGTCATTAGTAGTGAGCGATTTAAAGATTACCAAAATTTGCGTTAGAAGTGGTCACCTTCACCGTATCATCACTGATTCTCACCACGGCGCCGGAAATATGCGATTATTACTCGCCAAACTCCGTTCCGCCGCCGCTTCATTTCCATCCAATTCTTCGGTGTATACTTGCCACATCAGACGCCACCAGCCTTTGGTTCCCGGGCTACTCGGCGACCTCCTTTCCTCCCCATGGTCCGCCACCCAGCTCCGCTGCGCTAGATTCTCCGGCGGTGATGTATGATATGTTCTAATCTTTCTTTCTTTAACTACGTGGAATGCTTATCACAATAACTCTGATATGTGTATACGTTGTGTGCAAAAAGGTGCTCAATTTTTTCAGGTCGATCTTTCCCTTGCTCAAGTATGGGAACCCGGGCCTTGTTTTGTTTCTTTGCTTTTAGAAATTAAGTAAATTTGTTAGTTATTATTAGTGCATGGTTTAAGTACAGATAGTGATTTATGAATCTTGTGGTTGTTGACCGATAAAAATTTACAGGTACAACTCGGGTAGTTGCCCTGCTTGATATAACGTTGCTGTTTTCTTTTCCTCTGTTTTAGTTTGTGTTTCCTTGTCGAACTTTCGGGCGTACTATTTTTGTCTCCTCTCTTAAGTATGTTCCTATGACTGGTGATTTAGATTGAACACATTTAATCAGTTAGCCAACCAAGTAGTTGATCAGCATCGCCCTGGATCTGAAATGAAATCCTTTATCTCACCTAGCAAATGTTACTCCTATAATTATGTACAAGTCTATGAATCCACTATTCTCGTCTCTAATCGTTCTCATTATATTTTGATTCCACAATTCTCTAATCATTTTCACTATGTTTGCTTGCACGATTCTTGCCTCTCAATCAGGACATCGAGGGTGTATAAATGGTGACAATTTGGATAAGTTTGCACCACGTGTTAGAGTCACCTTCCTATTTCCTAGCAATTTTTTTATGGGTGGCAATTTTCTCATTACTATTTGCTTAAGTATCTATCCACACTTGTCTGGCTTAATCTTTGATTTTTGGTGAATGTTGTGGTTTTAAATATTGATAAAACTATGTTTCTTGTTTTGCATTTATGCTATGCTAAGAATAGAACTGAGGGGGAAAAAGAGGTTATGCCTTCAAATGATAAAAATGGATGCATTGAAACTTTAACAGATATAATCTCAACTCTTAGTTTAGAATCTGCTCACGATTGTGGCATTTTCAAGATTGTTTCTATGTTTCAGGTAAGACCAGGAAATGTTATAATGAGAAGAGGTTAGATTTTCTGCAGCTGTATTAAGGATGTATGTTTAAACTATACATTGATGTGGTGTTGTTTTTTGTATGACGGATTGGCTGATGCAACGCAGGAAAGCTTTTTCAGGTAATCAGTTACATGAAGTTATGAATCTTATGATTTGTCCTACTTTTCCCCGTGCTCTTTCGTATTTCAATTGAGTTATTAAGTCATGAATATGGCTCAATATGACACTATCGCATGCTTATGTCGTGGTCAGGTGGTAAAAGCGCAGCATACTACCCAAGGTAGGGGAGGAGCAATAATACAGGTTACATCAAATTTGTTTCAGAATATTATTTTATTTATTTTTATCTTGTTCCATGAAGTATACGTGTTAGTCATTAAATTTTCTTGTTACAATTAAATGGTTTTTTTCTTCTTTTTTATATTGTTTAAAATGGGTCGAGCGAGAAAATTGTGTTTTGGACTCCTGGTGTGCAATGAGCTTTCCGAATTAGAACCTCCTTGCGGATGTATGAATTTTGTATTTGTCACAGCTATCATCAAATGCATTATCTTACCTGACAAAACAATTTGTTAGCGTCAAATTGTTCTCATTCGGCCACATATAGTTTCCAGTTGTCAGCAGCATCCTGTACCTACATTTTTTTTTTCATTTCTGTTTGGGCAAAAGTGTAATTTACCCTTGAAATGGTGTAAACGGACCTTAGTATTCAGCGTTTTGCTGCACATAAAGAACTAACATTCATTCTTACTGAAAAATTCTCTATTGGTGAACGGAGATTGGTTTAGTTCTCTTTTTTGTTATTTTTTATGCCTATACTAGTTTGAAAGACTTCTAATTTCTAATCCATTTTATATTTGAGAATTCACCTTTGTTATTATTCTGTTTTGATCTTCCTTACTCCTAAGATTGTCTAAAACTGGATTAAGCAGGTGTGCCGACAAGTGTCATTATCTTCTGTTTGCTCATTTTGCTGGTTGATTTTCGACTTCAACCCCTCAAATATGCTTCTTATCTTCTATTTGTTTCTTCTTCTTTTTAGTCATGTTTTATGCATATCCTAGTTGAAAGACCTCTAATTTCAAATCCATTTTATATTTGAGAATTCACTCTGTCATTATCCTGTTTTGATCTTCCTTATTCTTAATATTTCTAGAAACTTTAATGAGCAGGTATGCCGACAATTGTCTTTATCTTCTATCTCATTTCGCTGGATGATTTAAGACTTTAACCCCTCAAATACGCTTCGTCTTTTTTTGTTGTTCAATGTTAAAGGTGGAGCTCCGGGATGTTGATAGTGGAAGCAAAACCAATGAGCGGTTACGAACCGATGAGCCAGTTGAAAGTATGCATTGCGTCACATTTCTCTTTGGAGTGAAAAAATGTGTAGATGTGATAGTTTATTTCTGCAGTCACGTGATGACTCACTAAAATATTGATGTGGTTTATTTTCATATTGAAGGGTGTGAATCTGAAAGGATGACAAACTATAACATTACATTTTGTTCCATGTTAAATGTACAATTCCAGCTTGTAATTGTGGCTGTTCAAATTTTATGCAAGTTATGAAAAGAAATAAGGTCAGGTAGCGCATACAAAGAAAGCTTTGAAATTATGTTTAAGACTTCAAACATCCTTCTGAAACTAGAAACTACAAATAGATTAACAATGATAAGATCTAATCCATATATTTTTATTTCAACATTTCTTTCACTGCTAGGCCTCTGGTTTATAAGTTACCCACTGAATGGATAATTTCATTGCATAGCTGGATCACATTTATGTTTCAGCATTAGGGTTTTAAGGCT
Organism: Henckelia pumila; assembly: GCF_033568475.1. NCBI lineage: Eukaryota > Viridiplantae > Streptophyta > Magnoliopsida > Lamiales > Gesneriaceae > Henckelia > Henckelia pumila. The sequence goes on from NC_133120.1 coordinate 144,740,071, forward strand.
TGTGAACTAGGTGGTTAGCTGTATTTTCAGGCATGCAAGTTTTATTATAATAATTCTAATTTCAACGTGCGTGAGATGCGTATATAAACTTATTTTGTCGTGCTTCCAGATGTGTCGGGGGTGGCAATAGCTTTATTTGAAGTGCCATCCTCTTAGATTTTGAAACCTCTTTCTATGAACTGAATCTAAAATTTAAATCATATATATGGTACAGAGTTAAGTAATTCTACCAGTATCTTTCTGATTTTTGCAGGAGTGTTTGTTCAAGAGAAGTCACTTGCATATCTATATACGGATGATGAAACCGGAAATGTTGTGCTAATGGAGTGAGTAATGTGTTTTCTTTCTATATGTACTTTGTTCATTAGAGAGAGGCACACGAAAGTTGTTCTCTAATCTGTTCAAATCTGTTGCTTATCAAGCCCTGAAACATATGGCCAGCTAGATGTACCCAGTCATTTATTTGGTGAATCTCTTGCGTACCTTCAAGGTAATGATATTTTGCTTCTAAACTTCTGATGCATCTTTCTTGTTTACTTGTTGCTTGGGGATGTACAATTTATTTATGCTAACCACGAGGGAGGTAATCTGAAACAAAAAATTGTAGAAAAGTGTAGGGACCTTCGAGTCCTCTCCTTTATGTTCATGGAAATTTTGATTATTTAGAGTGAAACTGGGTCCGGAAGTTGTCTTGGTGGTTAAATTTTATTACTGAGTGCATGATGATTGGTTTTGGTGATGAGAGAGGGATTGTTAGTTAATTCACCCTTATCACATATTTGGTTCTCATTTTTTCATCCCAATTTTTAGCAGGCTATTACTAAGTCGTCGTTGGCCTGATAAATGATAATCAATTCATCCATAGAGGTTCAGAGACTGCCAGATCTTTAATTTAGACATCAGAATAACAACATTACCCCCACAATTATAAATGTTTACAGCATATATTCCATTAAACAAACCATATATATTGATTAAAACCCATAAGCATGTTTGTTCTTTCTCTCTCCAATTAATTGGAGTCTCTTCTATTGACAGAGAAGAACACAAAGAATTGGGTGATAAAACTTATTCATTAGGTATAAAGTTTGTACATCAATATAAAGACTCCTATTAAGACAAGTAAGGAAACATATCTTACTAATAAAGGGAAAAGATAACTGTACTTCTAAATCTTTCTTACTGGCTAGTTATCTAAATATAACACAAGATTAATACACAATATACAATATTCTAGGAAACCTTCTAACATCTTCCACTCTATTCAATCATTTCATCCACAAAATCATCAAGATTTTTCAGTTGCTCGGGAAACTCATCACGTACCCCTTTATATGAGCGATTGTTTCACACGCGCGCCCCTCATGCGACTGGACAAACATTTTTTTGATTTTTGTTTTGCACCAAATACCCCTATGAAATATTAAAGTTGCATATTTGACTCCTTGAGAGTATAATTTTTAAACCTTTTCAATCCATAAGATCCAATTATAAAATATTTATCAAGTATTTATATTTTATGAATTTTTATATTTATATTTATATTTATTTTTATTTTAAATTTATTATCATTAATTAATTTATTTCTAAAAAAAATTATTACTTTATCTTGATATCATTATTTTATTAAACTTAATTCGTGCTTCCAACTTTTTCATTAAATATGCATTCATAAACAAGGATTTAAATACATTAAGGTTCCAAAATATTAAACTAATTAAAATGATAAGTTCAAGCATATTACTTTTTCGATTTAGGACTACATAGTATTGAAGCATTGCACAATTTGTAATAAATAATAAAAAAAAAATTATTATATAATGATAAAATTTACTATTAATTCTATATTTAATTGAATAAAATAATATTTTTAATTAAATAACTATGAAAAATATTATTTATTTTATCTTAATATTAGTTATACAAAAAATATATTTTAATAGTAAATTTTATCATTATATAACAACTTTATTTTTTTATTATTTACTGCAAATTGTGCAATACATATTCTCGAAAAATTTAGATTTTGGTTCAATATATATAGTCTTAAATTGAAAAAGTAATATGCATGAACTTATCATGTTGGTTCAATATTTTGGTACGTTTAGGTATTTAAATCCTTGTTTATGAATGCATGTTTAATGGAGAAATTGGAAATACGAAGTGATTTAATAAAATAATGATATCAAGATAAAATAATAATATTTTTTTTAGAAACAAATTAATTAATAATAATAGATTTAAAATAAAAATAAAAATTCATAAAATGTAAATGTTTGATAAATATTTTATAATTGGATCTTATGGGTTGAATAGATTTAAAAATTATACTCTCAAAGGGTCAAATATGTAATTTTAATATTTCACAGGGGTATTTGGTGCAAAAAAAAAATCAAAATATTGACCCAGTCGCATGAGGAGCACGTGCGTAACAATCGCTCATATGAAGGTGCGCGTGTGCTAATTTTATAAAAGGTTAGGGTTGAAGATGCCTATTAAAATTTTACAGGAGAGAAATGTGCATTTTCAATATTTCACTGGGGTATTTGGTGCAAATAACTCTAATCTAGGTGATACATCAACATTAGACATTTGTTGTTGATCCATACTGGATAGTACATAATACAGATCCATAATACAAACATATTGTCCTTTGAACATATCCTGGTACATGAGAAAATATTGGGGACAAATTTACCATTTCAGATGGCTTAATGTGCTTGAAATGAAAGGAAGACCTGAGACTGTACAACTCAAACGTGACTACTGCTTGAGGTTCCTTCACCTGCATTCTTAACCCTCATTTACAAGTTGTGATCCACACAAAATATCAGCCCCCAAAGAGGGTGAGCGTGCACTCATTATGAAATATGACTAAAAAAACATATAAAAATGGTAAGTGATACTATCTGTATGCAATGCAATGTATGGCAAGGAGGTGCAACCGTGCAAAGTTAGCGAGAGAAATGGTAGGATCCTGGAGCATATCATTAGTCTACAACATATGAAGGTTGGCGTTTGGCCTCACTGCCGTGGTGTCCACTTCTTTGCTAAACCCTTAACGTGTTCTAAAGCCTTGCCATTACAGGATTATAAACTGTGTACCTTATCGACCGACATCTACATCAGGGGCTAGTCACAGGTCCAAATAATCTGTTGTCATGTCTAACCAATGCCATGTATCAACACATTAAATAAAAAGTCGCAGGTTGATAAAACATGATAATGGTTTTATATACCAATTAATTACATGTAGTGTGAACACTAATTCCATGTAAGCATGTAAAACATGTATCTCACAGTATTTGATGCAAATATGTCATATGTTACCTGGTCGCACTGTACCTTATAATATCAGATGACCAACTAAAAAGACTGAAATCACGCAAGAAGTTCTCACTACATGACCGCAGTAACATGACAATCATCAATCAATTACTCCACAAAACATCATTTACGAGATAAAGGTTAAAAGGGCGAGGGGCCAAGCGTGATGTTTCAATCTCTCCTAGCAAAGGCCATTGTTTATCGGTTTTTTTGCTTCCTGTAAAGTAGTAGTTATTATATCTCCTTTTGAGGATGCCAAATGTTGGTTAGATTCTAATGGATTAAATACTTATTGAAGTAAGCCTGTGATCCAAGTATATTTTCTTTATTCAAGGTACGTAACTGGCACAAGTGTTTGCCATCCCTTGGAGTTATATGCCCAATTGCCCATCCCCATCCACGGTTACAAATTTTCTTAAATATCTAACAGATAAATTAATTTTAAATGCTTGATGTTTCTTTCTGCATATTACAAATTTTCTTAAATATCTAACAGTGAAATCAATTTTAAATGCTTGATGTTTCTTTCTGCATATTTCATTTTATCAAGAAACTTTAATGAGTGCCTTCATCTTTTCTGTTGTGTCACCCTTTGAAATTTCTACCCCGACTTTTTTGCATTCCAATATTCTTTTATGTCTGTGTATTTCATATTGCCAAGATTAATATTACAAGTTCATTCTGTTGTAAATATTCAGTTTTACATTATGCATATTATACTTCCTTACTAGCAGATGATATGAAAGTAACTGTCCAACTCTATGATGAAAGGCCAATGGCAGCATCAATGCCCAATCGAGCAATATGCACTGTTGTTGAAGCAGCTGATGTTGTAAAGGGAAGTGGACCAATGCCGTAAGTGCAGCTTTTTTGATAAGTTGCTGTATGTGTGCTTTTAGCTTAAATGAATAAGCACAAGGAAATTGTATCATGGTTAACCAACACAATGTGAAATGTCTTTTTGCAGATTATTGTTATATTGTGAAAGTCAAGTTTGTTATCTTTACTGGTCTTGTTCATTGTCTTCTTACTTGGTCGTGTTCTTCTTCCTTGGGCTACATGTAATTGTGAGTTGCAATTAACATTTTTCTCACATTCTTCACCGTTGCAGTTACAAAAGGGTTTTGCTGGACAATGGTCGCACTATCCAGGTAATACATGCGATACACTGTTTGTTATGTGGTAAAATGTTTGCTGGTTTGGTTTGGCTCGGCTCATGAAGCAGTAATCAACAAACTAATCCTGTAATGTACTTTGGTAATTTTACTGAAAGTCTTCAATTTATAAAGGCTAGGTGGAGTTCATCAAAGCAGCATTCTCACTAATAGTATCATATTCTATCTCTACGAGTAATCAAAAAATATGCTTTAAACATAATATAATGAAAGAATGTTGACCTGATTATGACTAGTATCTGAATCATCTTCCTAGAATATAGGATATAATTAATCAATTTCTTTGGTGCAATGTGTCGATTATTTGTGGACTGTAATGTGTTCTTTACATGACGTTGTAAACTATCAAAATGGTACACACTCAGAGAACTTTGTGGATGCATGAATGTGTAAAGCCTATTTGAATGTGAGGAGAAAAATACCATTTTATCGATTTTCAAATTTATTTCCCTTCCCGCCAATCTGTTCAGCTGGAACAGCTTAAGAAAAAATTAGATGCGACTTGCTTCAACTCAACATTGGTCGCAGGCCATTTCTGCCAAATAAATGCATTAACATCAGATAACTTTGCGCGTAACAGGCCCCAGCCCATGTGTTAGCCGGCGAAAAGATTATTGTCAGCACCACTGACAACTCTTACATTGGCAAGTGAGTTGAAAGAAACAATGTCTTGCATAGTTTGGGTTTCTAATTTTATTCACTGATTCTACTTTGTGTGCTACAGTTCCTTCAATTTAACTACTGGTATTTGCTTTCTCAGGGCTTGATAACGATCACTGCGTCGCTGTTGATGCAATGTTTAATCTAAAGTTCTATTTTGTGAGGTGGAGTTGTTACCAACGTTATCTGGGCCTTTTTTTTTTTTTTTGGGTGTCATTCTGTAATTTGTTGGCAGAGCCTAAAATCCTGCGGATCTACAATTTTGATGGGAATGTCTTGATTTATATATTTATAACTTAAAGCTATTTTTGTTTGATTTATTCTAAAATATTTGGCTAAGAACTTCAAGTCGTATGATAAATTAATCATTTGTCATTGACATCTTACGCATAGTTGAAGAGTTCTTGATTTTCGTACTCATATTTATTTTAGGAATAAAATATTTATTTATTTAGTCAATTGTTGGTTTTTGCACTTCTGTTTACTTTCCAAAACTCGAAATTATTATTTCGTCATATTTGTTGGGTTTTTTTTTATTTTTAATTTGAAAAAAAAAACCGATTTCAAAAATAAAATAAAAGATATGACAAGAATACTAAAACGCTGAAAAGTGAGTTTTTTCACCATACATCACACACCGCACTGAAGATTGCCGCTTAGGCATGGTCCGCTGACAGCGGACACTGCCATGTGGCGAATTATTTATTCAAGCGTTCGCTCTTTTTGACAGCGTTTTACAGTATTTTTGTTATATTTTTTATTTTACCTTATTTTTTAAATCGATTTTTTTTTTCCAAATTAAAAATAAAAAAAAAACCTATTTGTTGCGTGTGAATTAGAAGGGATCCAATGCGAATTCATTCGTTTGCCTTGGGATTGAAGAATTTGATTTGATGATTGGATCTAGAAGATTAAATTTGAAATATTTCATGTTATTGAGGATATGAAATTATTTGTTTGGTTAGCTATCCCCCTGAACTTAAAGAGCGGAAACAAATTTAACGTGGAATTAATGTTGATGGGTCTGAGATCTGTTCATACGGGAATTACGGAGAATTCATTGGCATCGATGAACGTGCGGGTAAAATTTATGGAATTTGTTTGGATAAATTTAATTTACAAAAGATTCTGAATTATTGACTTTAAGTTTGACCAATGTTACTTGCAAGTCATTGTAATGGATTTTGAATCTATTTTATTTCGAGTCATTAAATACTTATAATCAAATTTTTTTTCCCTTTCCCCAAATATTCAAGTTTTTTAATATAGATAAATGCAATCTAGATGACATCTGGATTGACGGTTTGAATATAAAATTTACCAATATTTTCTGTCTAAAAGGGGCATGAGGGGATGATTGAAATAGGTTGTCGGCTAGGAAAAATAACTAAAAGTTGCATACTCCATTAGGTTGTGCTTGGATGGAAGAATTTCAAATCCATAGAATTCGATTCTATTTAATTGTTAACAATGAAATAATAGATCAAATTCTAACTTTATACACTACTTATTTACACATAATAGATGAAATAATATATAAGTATGAGAGCAGTCATGTCTATATAATTGAAAAGAAAAAGAAGTGAATTGAAAAAGGGGAAAATAGAAAATAATGTAAATTGAAGATAATAGAAAGAACATGGGTGAGTGAAGGGGTATTTTTGGATTAAGAAAATCCAGACTAAGATAGCAAAACAGTTTTTTTAAGGCTCTCACCCTTAATAAAATAGTAAAAGTAAAGTATAATGCATTTCAAATGAATCAATTATTCCTTTAAAAAAAAATGAATCCATTATTGGGTGAACTTGAAATTTATCCTAATTACTATAAAATATCATATAAACATAAAATGAGTAGATTTGAAATTTATGTTGCTACTTCTATATACAATAAAAATACATTTAAATATATTTAAAATTCATGAATTTAAAATCCTTCTATCCAAGCACAACCTTAGAGTTTACAATGATTAAAAATGATGCAAAAGCTAGTTGAAAGCTCTTAGTATAGTAGAGACAGAGAGCAAGATAGGGCCTCATGAAAAAGGTAGAGTTTGTTTGTATTTTAGAGTGGTGGGTGGTTGGTGCTAAAAAGTTATACGTGATTAACATTTTGGCCCACCTATTGTCTTGGGATATTTTTACCAAAATAAACCTGATTTGTAATTAGTGAGAAATTATTTGACTTTTAAAGGGTCGAGAACAGAAAAATTTTTTAGGTTAGGTGTCATTATTGATGTTGAAACAAATAGCTCGAACATCTTTATATAACTCGAGTTTTCCTGAAATGTCCATCTTTCTTTGGCGTTTTGCAGATGTGGTTAAAATTACATGAAGAGTAACACTCTTGTGAGACGGTCTCATCCGTGAGACGGGTCAGTCCTATCCATATTAATAATAATAAGTAATACTTTTGACATAAAATGTAATATTTTTTAATGAATAACTCATATAAGAGATCCGTCTAAAAAAAATGACCCTTGAAACCGTCTCGTAAGAATTTTTGTCATACATGAAACTTTTTTTTATTTGGCTTAAGGGGGTATATCATGAAAGAAAAATGCTAGTAGAAATGTGTTTAGCCTAAAAATTAAGTCATTTTTTGGCCCAATTAAGAAGAATATATTTGGCTCAGTTGCTAAAGAAAGTGGGCGACCCAAGAGGAAAGAAAAAGTTCAAGCTGAAAGAAACCAACGAAAAGAAAAAAGGGAGCCCAAGCAGAAACCAACTGATTATAGTGGGAAAGGTGGAGAACATGATTTGTAATCAAGAAAGTGAGAAAAGTGGAGAGTTACCTAAAATTGAAAATAAGGAGCAGACGGCACACGCAATCACAATCATTCAACAATCATCCAAAAAGCATCCAATTGAAAAAATTCTATAAATTTACAGCAAACAATTCTGAAGATTTTTGAAGCTTCATCTTGCTTTTATTTTTTCAGAAATTTCAGTATATATTTTCAGCTTATGTTTATTAGTTCTTCGACGTTTTCAGTAGCATATTTTGATGTTTTTTATGACAAAAATTTGTCCATATCCAGTTTTTAGTAGCAAAGTTAACGTTTCAATTGCTATTAAGAATTTTTTTTTCAATTTATTTCATGTGTTGTTTTTTGTTTAACCTGTGAAACTGAGACCGACGATGAAACCGGGGCTCATAGTCGCTTGGTTTAGAAGTTAGATATATTTTATTTTAATTTTTTCATCAATTTTGTCACATCCGCAACACCCACATTTGCTATTTTTGTGTGCAAACATAATTTTGGCACGTCCGATGGGACCATGCCGCCAAAGAATCGTGGAAATACCGAGAAAGGCGACGGAAAACTGCCGTCGCAGGATGACAAGTCTGGAGACTGTGCTCCTCAAGGTGACGCTACTGAGAATATTGTTCAGCAAATGATTGAGCATATTGAAAGAACAAGCAAACTGATGAAGGAGGATCTGGTACCATTCCATAAATCTTGGTGGTTTCTTCTGAACATCTTGTTGGGTTGTGAAACACAAGCAATCTTGATTTTGATGATAACAAAACTTGTTATTATGTTTCTAACATATTTACTCTAGTGTGAAGTTGCTAAACTCAAGATGAAAGCCAAAACTCGAAATTAGCCAAACTGAATTTCTGGCGAGCTCCAGTGTTTCGATGATATCTCATATATCATTGATGAAAATAATTATCCGTCAAGATGAATGCATAGAATATTCAATTTGGAACATGTCTTATCTCACGTCAGTTGAGCAAAAATGGATGTTATCTAGATGAAACTGACGTCTCGAAATCAAATGAAGTCTGATCAGTTGAAAAAGAATACAGAAGCAGTTGACCTCGAGCAGTTCTGGTATTTTGGCCATATCTTGCAGATCGGTTATCCAAATGGAATGATTCAGCATGAGTTGAAAGACAATGATCTACAAATCATATTTACGATTCGAAGTTTGATTCGAATTATAAGGAGCTACTAAACTGCATTGAAGTTGCTGGTTCGAACTGAAATTCTGCAGAGCGGAATTTCTGGCACAATCTGGTATTTCAAGCATATCTCTCTCATATAAACTCTAAATGGAGTGATTCTTGATTTCAAGGAAAGCTAAGAGAAAGAACTACAACTTTTATGTTTATTACTTTGCCCAGAAATCAAAGAATCAAGAGATATAATACTCAACTAACCATATGCACTCAACTGATTTTGTGTTCAACTGAATTTTGAGCAGCTCTGGTATTTCAAGCATAACCTTCGCATATGAACTCCAAATGGATTGATTATGGTGGCGTTGGAAAGCTAAGATCAAGGGATAAAACTTTTGTATTCATCACGTTGACCATATATTAACTTATCATGCCATCAGCCTACCTACGAAACTAAGTTTGCTCAAATTCTACAGTACTTTAGTTGAGCTCCAAGTTAAGTTGCGATCAGTTGAGCTCAAAGATCAGTTTAGCTCCAGAATGAGTTTTGATCAGTTGAGCTCAAAGATTAGTGGAGCTCCAAAAACAGTACAAAAACATTCTAACGACTTTATTTTTGTGTCTAACGGCTATATCTATAGCGACCCAACTCAAATCCACTACTAATCAGAGTTTAACGCTTAAATAAGCATGCTATAAATAATCAGAGATAATTTGCGAAAACTTAAATAAATGCTAGACCTAAAGAATACAACCGATTAAACCAATATACAACCCAATTGAAGTAATAAAATCCTAGCTACTACTCCTGCTGCTCTTGCTTGGACACCAACTTAATCTCAAGTCCTGGTGAAACAGTTGTAACTGTCTCGTCGAATGGGGTGTCCAAAAACACAAAAAACACTGGACGTGAGTGCTAAAGCTCAATACGCTAGTATGGGTAAACATAAAAATATGATGCATACAAAATACAATATTTGGGTATCCATATCTGGGATATACAAATCCAAACTACTCAAAACTAGCAATTAGGACATGAGCTGTAACCTCGGAGAATCAAACCACTGGGTTCAACCACTCACTCCTATTGGACGTGTATCTAGAATGTCCATAGATCACTAGAGTTGGCGCAACCCATCGGTCGGCAGGACTCTACACTGGGTTTTAGAGCGACCCTACACTGGCTCATCTCAAAGAGACGCAGACTCAATATGATATGCACATGTAGCATAATATCTCAAAGCAGTAACATGTAATCATAGCACATAAATGCAACACATAAGCATGCATACCCGTTGGCAATCTCAGTCAGTACTTATGTACCTTCCTAAGGCAGTCCTAGAAGCATCCATCTAGGTTCCAAGACTACCATTCAGCACTACAATGCAAAATACCCATGCATCATCTAACATGCTCTAAAACCCTTAATTAAACTATTACATAATCCATAAATTTTTTTAGGGAACTCAAACCATACCTGTGTCCGTCGTCATCCCGCTTGTGAGACCCCGTTTCTAATCTCCTATTCTCGAATAATTAAACAAAATCAAACACAAAGAGCCGCATAAAAACGAATCAATTTTTATTTTTTTTTTACAACAGCGCGCCCGCGCCAATAATCAAGGCGCCCGCGCTGCGACCTCGCAAGAAACAGCGCGCCCGCGCCAACCCCAGCGTGCCCGCGCAGTCAACTCGGCTGCATAAAATCCAAAGCATAAAAATACATCTTTACAAACTCAAATACATAAATCAAGCAACATAGGTTCAATTCATAGTTCAAACATGAATCAAGGAGGTTTTTGAAACACCAACAAAACACAATTAATAAAACGAGTTCGACAAATAGAGTTCCAACGACTCAACAAAACTAATACAGATACAATCGACTCGACCCTACAACGCGGAGTTTCACTTCTATCAATCTCACCCCAAGCTAACCAAGACAACTCGGTCCAGCTCCTAATCCTCATGTTGCCAAGTACACATACAAACAAAGACAACAACCGGATAAACCGGTTAGAAATACAATTTCTAAGTAAAAGAGACAAGCATGCAATATCAAATAAACACCTCAGATTGAAATGTAATAATCAATAACAAATCAAAATGAGAATGAATGAATGCATGACTTCAAAACTCGGGACTATCAAATCAGATAATCGAAATATCAATCGGTATTCGGTTGGGATCCCGGGGCCAAGTCTTCACAACAACTCACCGACACATCCATTCGGGGTGGATGTCGTTCAACTCAATCCCCTAGACTTTAGAGCAACTATAAGAAGTATTCTGGCACTTGGAAAAACTCAAAATCCAAAGACACTTCAATATAGCTCCCTAAAACGTCTATCTTCAAAACAAATCGAATAATCGGCTCAATATGAATGCAAGTGTAAACAATTAATCAACCAAGTTCGCACAAGCAATTAATCATGCAGTATGTGATTTTCGGGGCTCGAAAATCAATCGAACTCGAGTATTCAATCACATTCAAGTCAATGTCGTCTTTTACCTTTCAAGTCCGTCGAGGATTCAAATCTGAAAATAACAACAAACTCAAATAAATAATCAATCGAATCACAACAAATCGAAACAAGGAAAACTCAATCAATATACCGTCTTCGATTCTCAATTCGATCAACTCCCAAGTTCGATCCAAACCCGAAACTCCAATCCAAATCTGAAAATGAAGATTATACGGATTCGGTGTCAATCCAACAACTCAAACAAACCCGGAATTGAACCAAACAAACAACCGGTAAACCAAAACTCGATTTCGACGGCATAACGGCTATAATCTTTCAAACCAAAAATCATCACATCATCAAACCATTCTATACAATCCATATCAACTTCTCAACCAACAAATCAATCAAAATCCAACCAAAATCCAACACCCCATTTTCGAAATATTCCTTAAAATTCATATAAAATCCAAACTTCGTTCTTTTTCCAAACCGACTTTGAATACACGATCTAAGCTAGCTCAAGAACAACATACTCCAAGATTATCAATTTCTGACGACCCAAAAAAATCAAATTCGAGGATCGTAGCAAAACTTACGTCAGAATGAAGCCCTCGTTGCGGTGATCGTGAAACTCAACTCGGAATGAAAATCTAACGGTCGGATCGTGCGAATCGGACGGAAGAAAAGCTTGGAGAATCGCCTCTCATGGCTTTGCTTCAGTACGTACGAAAAAGGAGAGGAGGGGAGAGGGAAGGAATGAGTGAGGTGATGGTGATGTGATGGGGGAAAGATCAACTTGCTTGGATAATAATAAAAATCCAACTTTTTCATTCCGGTCCCTGAAACTCCCAATTAAATTCGATTCAATCCCGGCTCAATAAATCTCCAAATAAATAATAATCAATTCCAAAAATCACGAAAAGTAATTTCAGGGCCTTACAATTCTCCCCCTCTAAGATTCGATTTCGTCCTCGAAATCTGACAGATCACAGACTAAACAAGAAAGAATCCCACTGAAGACGAACTCACCTCAATCGAATAATTCTGGAAATTGCTGCCTCATATCAGATTCGGTCTCCCAAGTTGCTTTCTCAACTCCGTGACGACTCCACTGAATCTTCACCAACGAAATCGACTTGTTTCTGAGCTGCTTCTCTTTTCTGTCAAGAATCTGAATCGGTCGCTTGAAGTAACTCAGAGTCTCATCAAGTTCGGCCTCATCTGGCTGAAGAAAATGCGACGGATCCGGATGATATTTCCGCAACATCGAAACGTGAAACACATCGTGGATGCCTGAAAGAGACGGAGGAAGAGCAATCCTATAGGCAAGATCGCCTATCTTCTCCAGAATCTCATATGGACCAATGAACCTCGGAGACAACTTTCCTCTTTTCCCGAATCTGACAGTGCCTCTGAACGGAGAAATCTTCAGAAACACACGGTCTCCCTGGTCAAAAGACAGTGGTCTGCGTCTGACATTCGCATACTTGGCCTATCGATCTTGGGTTGTCTTCATCCTGATTCGAATCAACTTCACTTGCTCTGCCATATCACGAATCATATCTGGACCCAACTCCGGTGATTCTGAAATCTCATCCCAAAACAACGGAGATCTGCACTTCTTCCCGTACAAAGCTTCGAAAGGTGCCATGCCAATACTCGCTTGGAAGCTGTTATTGTATGAAAACTCAACTAGAGGTAAAGACTCCTGCCAACCTGAGCCAAAATCAAGCACTACTGCGCGAAGCATATCCTCTAAAGTCTGGATCGTACGCTCGGACTGACCGTCGGTCTGAGGGTGATACACTGTGCTCAAGTGCAAACGAGTACCCAAAGCCCCCTGTAGACTGTGCCAAAAGTGAGAAGTAAACCTCGGATCTCTGTCTGATACTATCGACTTCGGCACGCCGTGCAATCTCACAACCTCTCTGACATACAATTCGGAAATCTGATCGTGACGGTATGTCATACGGTACGGAATGAAACAAGCAGATTTCGTCAACCGGTCAATCACGACCCAAATCGCATCACAACCTCTGACCGAACGCGGTAGCTTCGTGACAAAATCCATAGAGATATGATCCCACTTCCATTCCGGAATTGGAAAACTGTGCAATAATCCATCGGGCTTCTTCCTCTCAGCTTTCACTCGCTGACAATTTAGACAACATGACACAAACCTCGAGACATCTCCATTCAACTGTTTCCACCAGAACTGATTCTTCAAGTCGTTATACATCTTTCGGCCTCCTGGATGAACACTGAACCGACTGCAATGCGCCTCTCGAAAAATACGCTGTCTCAACTCAGAAACATCGGGCACAACAATACGGTTATTTACGAATAGCATATCATCCCTGACCTGAAATTTTGACTGATGACCTGATCGAACCTTCTCTATCGAACTCTGACTGCTCGGATCGGATATCTGTGCCTCTCTGATCAACTGCAACAACTCTGGCTCGGCCTGAATCGCCAAAACTCTGATGGATCTCCTATCGGTCTCAAAATCCAAACCAAAAGTACAACAGTCTTCAATCAATTCAGAGACACCCCTCGTAGAAAGAGACAAGGAACAAAGCTTCCGACTAAGAGCATCTGCATCTGCATTCGACTTTCCAGGATAATACTTGATCTCACAGTCAAAGTCCTTAAGCAAATCCATCCATCTCCTCTGTCTCATGTTAAGCTCGGACTGGGAAAACAAGTATTTCAGGCTCTTATTGTCCGAAAATATCTCAAACGACTCGCCATAAAGATAATGGCGCCAGGTCTTCAAAGTAAACACTATCGCCGCAAGCTCAAGGTCATGGATCGGATAACGAGTCTCGTGCGGCTTCAGTTGCCTCGAAGCATAAGCTATGACATGCTTCCTCTGCATAAGAATGCATCCAAGACCATGGTGAGAAGCATCACAGTAAACGGAATAACCTCCCGTACCTGATGGAATAGACAAGATCGGAGCGCTGGTCAATCTCTTCTTCAACTCAACAAAACTGGCCTCGCACTCCTCGGACCAAACAAACGGTGCATTCTTCTGAGTCAACTGGGTAATCGGTTTTGCAATTGAAGAGAAACCCTCGATAAATCGGCGATAATACCCCGCCAAACCCATGAAGCTACGGATTTCTGGCACTGATGTCGGTCTCGGCCAATTCATGACTGCCTCGATCTTACTGGGGTCAACAGAAATTCCATCTCCTGATACAATGTGGCCTAGAAAAACAACTCGGTCCAACCAGAACTCGCACTTTGATAGCTTAGCATACAACTGTTCGGCTCGCAAGGTCAGCAATACAATCCTCATATGCTCTGCATGATCTGAACGGTTCTTAGAATAGATCAGAATGTCGTCAATAAAGATAATGACGAACTCATCCAGATACCGCTGAAAGATACGATTCATCAGATCCATAAAAATTGCCGGAGCATTGGTCAAACCAAAAGGCATGACTATGAACTTGAAATGCCCATATCTGGTTCTGAAAGCTGTCTTAGGAACATCCTCATTGCGAACCCTCAGCTGATGATACCCTGATCTCAGATCTATCTTTGAATACACTGAAGAACCTTGCAGTTGATCAAAAAGTCATCAATTCTTGGAAGAGGATACTTGTTCTTGACCGTCGCTTGATTCAACTAGCGGTAATCGATGCAGAGTCGCATAGAACCGTCTTTCTTCCTCACAAAGAGCACTGGAGCACCCCAAGGCGATACGCTAGGTCGGATGTATCCCTTGGCAATCAAATCTTCTAACTACTCCTTCAACTCTTTCAATTCTAATGGAGCCATCCGATAAGGTGTTTTTGAAATGGGCTGAGTACCTGGTGCAAGTTCGATGTTGAATTCGATCTCTCGAATCGGCGGCAAACCAGGAATCTCATCTGGAAACACATCCGGAAACTCGCTAACCACCGGTATCTTAGTCAACTCAGGACTAGACCTCTGCACATCTACTGCATAAATCGGGAATCCTTCTGCTCCTCTCTGAAGCAAACGAGACATGGACAACGTAGAAATCAAAGGAATCCTGGATCGAGAACCCTTACCAAAAAACTTTCCAATTCTCTGCCATCTCAGGTCTGAAACGAACCACTTTCTGAAAGCAATCTACTGTCGCCCTATACTTGGTCAGAGCATCAATCCCGAAAATATAGTCAACCAAGTACAATGCAGTCAATCTCAATCGAATTCCCCTCGGATTCTAACACATAATTTCGGACCATTCTCATCGAAATAATTCCTCCACCCAAAGGTGAAGTAATCGAAACAACATCAGATAATGTCTCAGCAAATAAATCATGCATCACGACAAATCTTTCAGAAATAAAACAGTGAGAAGCACCCGTATCAATCAAAACAAACGCAGGATAACCAAAGATCGAACAGTTACCTGCTATCACATCATTCGGAGCTGCATTGGCCTGATCCTCTGTCAGGGCAAACACCCTTGCCTGCTGTTGAGGAGGTTGGTTCTGATTCTGGTTACCTCCTTGATGAGACTGCTGCTGGGGCTGAAAAGAATGGACTGCAGAAGCTGATCTCTCGGGCTGAGCTGGTGGTCGAGAAGAACTGCCGCTCTGAGTTCTATCGGATCCTCGCTGAGGACAGACTCTAGCAAAGTGACCTGGCTGCTGGCAAATATTGCAACTACCAAACACGCCTCGACACTGATCACTTGGGTGGCGTCCTCCACACTTGCTACACGATGCTCCTGAAGACCCTGAATTCTACCCAGAACTGAACTGTCTAGAGCCACCGGAGCTCGATGAACTGCTCCCATACTTCTTGAACTGTTTCCCCTTCGGTCGATACTGATCTCGCCTGTTTCTGCCACTGTTGCCTCCCTCAACCCTCTGAGGCTGATTCGACTGCTGATAAGGTTGGTACTGATACTGGGACTGCTGAGGCTAAAACTGAATAGGCTGGTTCTAAAAAGATCTCTGCTGCTGCTGAGGAGCTACCTGATTTCCTCGTTGCATCAAAAGTCCAGCTTCGGCTCCCTTTGCCTGATCCATTGCATCTGCAAAGTTGTTGGGTCTCCCGGTATTGACCAACACTACAAGAAAAATGCACAAACACAACCCTTAAAAGACAACACTTTTAGTGAAAAGTGTTGTCGTTTTTTAAAAGACAACGCTTTTAGTGAAAAGCGTTGTGGTTATATGTTTTTTATTCATCAAAGACAACGCTTTTTTTAAAACGCGTTGTCAATAAGTGTTTTTTTTGGGTCAAAGACAACGCTTTTAAAAGTGTTGTCTATTAGCGTTTTTTTCCCATGTATCACAACACTTTTTAAAAAGTGTTGTAGAAAAAATATTATTTTTATTTAAAATAAAACATAAAATAAATAATATTACCCAAGATCCCCAAATCAGAATTCAGAGCCCTTCTCGATTACTTCTCCGATCCGATCCGATCCCTTTCTCCTTTTTCTCTCTTTTAATTCAAAATCCACCTCGCAACTGTTGTTGCTCGATTCTTCGGACGATTTTTGCTGTTCTTGCTGTCAAAATAAATAATGTCAATTTTTTATATTGCTTGTACGCAACGCCACGAAGAACAGGGAGCGGGACTCCAGCGAGGAGAAGTGGGTGTGCTACTCGGAGGTGGTGGAGAGGAAGAAGATAAAGGAGGAGGAGGTCACCAGCGCCGCCGTGGATCCGCGGCTGAGCGAAGATCGGGCGGCGATCCAAGGTCTTGCATTGAAGCTGGATTATCAAGAAATCTTGAAGGCTTGGTCCAACAAAGACCCGCTTTATGTGGATGCTGAGAATTCGCAGATCGTCCCCGACATGTACTCCGATGATTTTCTCTTGCAAGAGTCTAATTCATCATATTATAACGTAAGATTTTATCAGCTCTTCTATTTTTTCAATCCTAATTTTAATCATATAGTTAAATTACTTAATATTATTATGTGCCTTTACTTTGTACTTTCCGTGCTTAATATATTACTTAATCATCACACGTGATTATTTGTTTGACTTGCTGAGTTTAGATTAATTAAATTCATACTAACTGCCACTCTTTTACTTTGTTTTAAAGTCTATATATGTATATTTTTTGAATCAAATTTCTGCCCCAAATTGAAACTTATTAAAAATCTTGGTACGCAGTCTAGTGTTTGATATGATCTAGCTTTCGCTTTTAAAGAAACTTGATGAGGTACTTGCTGAATTATTGAATTGAATATTTTGAATTACCTAAGTCCAAAGGCATCATCATATATAACAGAGTGCAAGTGAAAGAAAGAAAGAGCTTTTGAATCTTTATTGGGTCTTATTTTAGGTGTCCACGCCTGGAAAAATCTCCACGAATCTGGTTCTATTTCAATGTATTTTTTTTTTTAGAAAAAATAAAACAAAATTAGTTGAACAACTTTCTAGAAATGGGTCCGAGTCCGATCGATTAAAATTAATATTTGGTATTATTATTCAATAAATAAATTTTTCTTCTTTTGATACTTGCAATTAGAGATAGGACTTAGGAGATTATCACTCTCCTATTCAACGTCATGCCATCATGTTAATAGGCTTTTGACAAATGAATAAATTTGGTTGGATATATATGCAATTCACGGATCAAATTATGAATATTAATATTAATAATAATATTTAAAATTAGGGGTATCAATTATTGAATAGAAGGAGCACTGGGGCTGTACAATTGTACAGTGTGACCAAGACGGAATCATTGGAGTGTAGTCTTTTGTCGTGTGCCTCTGCCACGAATTAATTCACGGGCACTCCAGATTCATTAATTAGTTTGACCCGAATTTTTTCGGGTCTAGGTCCGATGACATGACAATCAAGCTGCGATTTTTATGGTATAGTTTTCAATCATGAAAGTTTTAGGGATACATGCACATATTATATAGTGGTAATGGAGGAATTGATATAGGAAACTTTATTGTTTTGGATCTTATAATATATATAGTTATATCGAGTGGGTCGTTGCTTGACTTCGTGACATCAAATTATCCTGAGAATAGTGTGAAATTAATATTTCGTTAACATTTTATGTGTTTTTCTTGCATTGTTGGTGTTTTAATTTAGTTATACGTCATATATATGGTGTGATTGATTAGCAGGTAATGGATTTACCTGCCTTGCAAATCATGGGGAGTTGACACGGTACAGTGTATGAATTTTTATTCTAAGCAATATGGACCCATTATTTTATGCTAATCTTGAAAACGAGTGCTCAAATTAGTTGAGCATATGGTAGCTAGTTTATGAATTGTGAATGGAAGGGTTCTATTTATGACTTGCTTCTATTGGTTTGATCGAATGAGTTGTTAATTGGACAGGATGCTGCGTACTTTTGTTTAGAAATGAGTTGTTAGTTGTTTAAACTCATGAAGACACAAGAACATTTTCTTACTTGCAGATATCTCTATGACTTCATACAGCTATTGGAGAGAAACGTAAGGGTGGAAACACTTGAAGGCATAAATGAGAAGATCCGAAAGCGACTGAAAAATCCTAAGTTGTCCAACAGTATTTGTGCTAAAGTATATATGCATGTTTTTGCTGCTTGGTGTAGATCCCTTGTCATTAGCATGGCAGTTGTTACACCCTTGCTTTCAAGGCTCTCGACTGAGATTTGTGATATGAATTTATTGGGCGAGGGACTGGAAAGAAACCAACTGCTTTGTGTCGATCTGCAATCAGAAGAATTGTGGAGTTCAGATTTTGAGGATTCAAATCATCTCAAGAATCTT
Source organism: Henckelia pumila (assembly GCF_033568475.1). Lineage (NCBI taxonomy): Eukaryota > Viridiplantae > Streptophyta > Magnoliopsida > Lamiales > Gesneriaceae > Henckelia > Henckelia pumila. The sequence continues at coordinate 144,759,336 of NC_133120.1, forward strand.
GAAACCAAATGGGAACCCTTCATTATCGAAGATCAAGAATGTTATAATCAAGAGAGTTTCAGATGAAGATTTGGAAACGGCAGCCGCACTTCTCAGATCTTCTTACAACTTTTATAAAGATACCTCTTGTGCATTGCTTCCATCCGGTATAAACCTTTATATGGTGCCAGCTCAGTTGGCGACAGAAACATATATCCAGCCAGGCATTGATGGGGTTGACATTATTGATATGAATACTTCAAGGAAACTTCTGTTATGGGCTTACTCACTTTTGCATGGCCATTGCCCAAACATCTCACATGTTATCAAGTACTGTGAAGAGAACGCAAAGGTATGACTTGTTAATATACATGGATAAACTAATCATGTAATGAGTGCGAAAGTAAATAAATTCTCTGTCACGAAAAGAAAAATAAAAGCATCCAGTGTATAACTTTCTACTAAATTTTAGACTTAGGACATAGGCTTGAGTCAAATTCATGCCATATGATGTAATCCATCAAATGGAAAATGCTGAGTGTCTTGGATTTTATGTTTGGTGAAGGCTTTCACCAGTTATTTCCAACTTAATTTTGCCTCTTAAAAATCAAATTCTTCTTGTTTTAATAGCACAAATATTAATACCGTAACTTTGGTATGCACTGGGTAATGTTTATATTTTGTTTTTGCAATTCAGGCGAGGATCAAGAAAGGAACAGGGGGTTCATCCACCCCTCCAAGTGCCCACGTTTGTACTGCCACTGCCACTCATTTAGGTCCTTCCTAAAACTTTCTTGTGGTTCTTTACAAACAGAAAGTATCACCATGACCATACTCTGATATCAGCACATTCCTGTCCTTAAATTTGACCCAGAAATCTGCAATGCAGGTGGCATGAAAGATGGGGTTGATAAAAGAAGTGAACCTGAAGTTCACCCAATACCTCCTTTTAGTCCTATTGCACCATTACCTGAAACTCAGAACATCCATAAATCGGAATGCTTCACTTTGGCAGAGTCCAAAATATACCCCTTACGCTTTCGGATCTCTTTTCTGCTGCTCATGAATTTTGTTTGGTCTTTTGAATTTGATCGCTTCATGTTCTTGTGTCTTCAAATTTCTTTCAAAATATGTCATTTCTTTCTAATGGTGTATATTGTTGCTTTCTTCTTTTTGAGTATTGGAGTCATTTGGCAATTGTTGCTACAGAAACTATACTTGTGCAGTTCTCGTCGTTGTTTGTTTGTTGGACTACATTTTGTGCACATGTTTATTAAACTTCGATTAACTTCCTCTTGATTTATATGTATTTAGCCATTGCGTGTGGTTGTTTAATATAGAATCTTTTAGTACGGATATGATTTATACCCAGGAGCTTGGAGGAAATATAACTCGACAACCAGGACCAATTCCTGGAATCAATACTAAGATCACTTCTTTCCTAGATCCAGATGGTTGGAAAACTGTAAGTTTGATATTTTGGTTATTTACTTAAATATATCGAAAGTGATATTACTTGTAGTTCTAGTAGCTTGCAACACTAATATACTAAGCATCATCTGCCTTGTCGAGCAGCCCCATTGTACCCTTCTTTTTAACATCATCTTGACTCAGATCTCAGGTTTCCGGGATTTTTTTTGCTGCTAGTAGGTTCTGGTTGACAATGCAGATTTTCTGAATGAACTCGAGAAGCAAGGGTGAGAGGACAAACCTTATGGCTCATTATTGCATTCAAATGGAAATGGGAATGTTTTCTTGTTCTTTTTATTTTCCTTCTCTTTATGTTGAATAAGGCATTGTTAATTGTTGCATGTTATACCGTTCTATATACTTCAAAGAATAAAGTGTGTCGATACACTTGTCGGGCATATCATTGGGGTGGGGTGCATTACCATTTGTTTTTGAGCCTATCAAATTATTTTGTCTATTCGAAGTTTACTAGCTTATGAGCTGAGTAGCGTTTGGTAAGGTAATTGCTGAAATTTTGGAAATCTGGAAGGCCCGAAGGACATCGATTCTTATTACAAGTCTGCTGAGTTATTCTTGTTTCTGAAGGCACAGTCGTTCGAAAGTTTTCTGTTGCATGTGACTAGAATTTATATGTAGTTTTTCTTATGCTTTAAATATAATATTTTGTTTTATTGGGATGAAACTAAAATTTGTGTCATAATATTTGTCAGGCTATGGAGAATATATCTCCGAATCTAGGAGTTGAAGATGGGATAAGTACTGAAGTTGAGTGCCTTCTTTTAGAACCCCAATTGGGCATGTTTCAATGGATAGTGTCTTGCGATTCGATGAGAAGATTCTGCACAATACCATGTGCATGAAAGATTTTTCCCCCGGTTTTGGTATATATCATATCTTCATCGTGTTAGCTTTTCTGACTAATATAACACACGCACGGTAAGGTGAGGGAAAAATAGCTGCCAATAGGAATTCATCAGGGAACTGATCCTGATCCTTGGTGATGCTTAACTAGCAGCCTTCAGGGTTACATCCACCTTGTAATCCTTAATGTGTAGTTAGATATTCAGCGTATGGGAACCTATTATCATGAAAGAGATGGTAGTCTTGTCTCACATGTCCGGTGGTGCTCATTTATTTGTTCAGATAGCACTTCTCATAATTTATGTAAATTCCACCATTCTATAAAATCTAATATGCTGTTAAAATCTAATCCACCATACTAAAATGATAAGGAAAAGATGGTCATCACAGTTTCTGAACTCCATGTTAAGCTCCCTTGTTAAAACTTAATGTGGCATAATTTTTTATCTATTTATGATACATAAAAATATTTTAGTAAATAGGTGATCTTCAGTCCCCCCCTGCCAACCCTCTTTAGGCATGCATGCTTGAAGAAAAATATATACAAGTATCAATTTGTCCAATATGTGTGGACACACATGATTTTAGTTGTGGTTTTTGCACAGTCATCGTTGACTGTGGCTAATATATTCGAAGGATTTTTCTCGTAAAACAAGTTCGAAATTATGATTTATATTCGTGAACTTTCAGGTACTCACTAGAGATGCTATAGTATCCAAATGTAAGAATTTAAGGAATTTATTGTTGCAGGGTCTTGGTAAAATTCAAAATATGGGAATTTAAGGAATTTATTGTTGCAGGGTCTAGACAAAATTCAGAATATGGTTCCATTTGTGTTGGCTGCAAAGGTATGTGATTGTAAGAATGTATGGACTATGAATAAAATTTTATTATAATGGTTTTCTAATACTTCGAGGCATTTTATTTTATTCCACTAATTATTACACCAGTTATTTTTGGTGGCAAACTATCTTTTTTTTTTTGTACTTGCAGGAAATCGAGGCACCCCGTGTTCCATTTCAAGGTTTCGGAAGAACTCTAGGCAGTAGCTCTCCTACTGAACCAGTTTCTGAGACAACTGGACCTAGTACCCTCTATGGTGCTCCATCGCCTTCATCGATACTTGTGGTGGATGTCTTTAAAACAAAATATTAATGTCATGCCGTAGTTGTTTCAGTCACTGAAGAAGGTAATTGGCTCTATGGCTATTGTTGGGATTACAGACCATGCTCAGGATATCTTGATGTATTTTGTGTTTGATCATTTAAAGTTCTCTTTTCCTTTTCTAGTTTATTTCTCAGATGATAATTTATTTTTTGTTGCAACGATTTACCGTTTTGGAAGTAGTTGTATTGCTGATGAGTTTGGTGATTTAACATTGAATATCATCTAGTTCATGTTGATAAATTTGCATTATGGATCAGAATTATTTGAGTTGGTTTTGACTTTTTGATTTATATTTTTCTATTCAAATGTGTTTTTTATTCATTGATTGTGTTGATGATGTGATGTCTTGAAATTAATCACACCACAAAATCAGGAGGAATGCATAAATGCCATCAAGAAACATGAATTGAGGTGGTGGTCCAGTAGTAAAAGTCACAACACATGAGTTGATTTATTGTATCATTCATAACCATGGCTTTGAAATTTTATTCTTGTTTGCTCCTATTGTTCAGCACATTCTCAGTCCTCCAAATGGATTTAGCATTCTGAGAGTTGGTCTGATCGCCGACTCCGGTTTGAGGCAGAAAGCATAGCGCATATGGCCGAGATGAACATGAAGAATTCGATAATTTGTTATATTTGAATGATTTTTGTTATATTTGAATAATTTATAACATTGAAATACTGTATATTAGATTTAATTTTCAAAAATTTTGAATATTGAGTGATTTATAATATTGAAAATTTGTGAATTAAATTTTATTTTTTTTTGTTTTTTATTTGAGAAAAGACAACGCTTTTTAAACGTTGTCATAAGTAGTTTAAGTGTTGTCGTTGCTAAAAAAGACAACGCGGAAAAAGCGTTGTCTTTTTTAAATATCACAACGATTTTTCCGCGTTGTTATTGTTACAAAAAAGCGTTGTCGTAGCCAGTGTTGTGAAAGACGGGGTCAAAGACAACGTGGAAAAAGCGTTGTCGTTTTGAGCAAAGACAACGCTTTTTATGCGTTGTCTTTGCTCAAAACGACAACGCTTTTTCTGCGTTGTCTTTGATCAAAAAGCGTTGTCTTTGCTCAAAACGACAACGCTTTTTCCGCGTTGTCTTTGACCGCAGTCTTTCACAACACTGGCTACGACAACGCTTTTTCGTGACAATAACAACGCGGAAAAAGCGTTGTCGTTTGCCATTTTTCTTGTAGTGCCAAGGTAAAGATCTCAGAATTCAAGCCATTGATAAAGTGGTCGGCCTTGGCTTCCTCATGATCTGCGATGTGAGGTGCAAACCTCAAGAGACTGTCAAACTTACTCACGTACTCCTCGATACTCAGATTCCCTTGCTTCAGATTCACAAATTCGGCACCCTTTTCCTTTCGATACGAGACCGGAAAGAACCGCTTGTAGAACTCAGCCTTGAACAAACTCCAAGTGATAACGGTGCCTCGATTCTCATTGGCCCTCTTGGTCGTGGTCCACCAATTCTTGTCAATGCCCTGTAGCTGGTGAATGACGAACCCGATCCTGCGGTCATCGGTATAGTCGAGAGAATCAAAGAGCTGATCAATATCCTCTAGCCAACTCTCACAGTCAACGGAGTTCTCGGTGCCAGTCAAGGTAGGCGGTCGGAAAGATCGAAATCTCTTCAATAGAGTCTCCATCGGGGTCGCAGTTGCATCAAACTGATCCACTCCAGTACTATCCTGATCATTCGGAGGAGTTATAACTGGCGGCGGATTCTCAGTAGAAGGAGGAGTCAAAGATGGTGGATTCCTTCTCAAAGATCGACGAGGTGCCATCTGATTTCAAAGGTTAGGACACAATATCTCAAACTCAGACTCAATCTCAACCTCAAAACCTCGGTGTCCAAACTCTGCTCTGAGTACTCATGAATCTCAATGATATCCAATGACAGATAATAGCACATAATTCATTCTTTATAAATTAAATCACAACTCATGTAATTCAATTAATTCAAGAATCAATAAAGCATGCTCGCACGTATTTAAATCAATCATTTAAATAAATCAATCACATGCAAGAATTCAATTCATGCGGACTCGATCGACCCCGCTCACTCTAGTTCAAATCCAAGAATCTTATCGCTTTGATACCACTTAATGTGAGACCCCGTTTCTAATCTCCTATTCTCGAATAATTAAACAAAATCAAACACGAAGAGCCGCGTAAAAACGAATCAATTTTTTTATTTATTTTTTTATTTTACAACAGCGTGCCCGCGCCTAAAGCAGCGCGCCCACGCCGGAGTCACGCAAAGGACAGCGCGCCCGCGCCAATAATCAGGGCGCCCGCACCCCGACCTCGCAAGAAACAGTGTGCCCGCGCCCGCGCCAACCCCAGCTCGCCCGCGTCGTCAACTCGGCTGCATAAAATCCAAAGGATAAAAATGCATCTTTACAAACTCGAATCCATAAATCAAGCAACCCAGGTTCAATTCATAGTTCAAACATGAATCAAGGGGGTTTTCGAAACACCAACAAAACACAATTAATAAAACGAGTTCGACAAATAGAGTTCCAACGACTCAACAAAACTAATACAGATACAATCGACTCGACCCTACAACGCGGAGTCTCACTTCTATCAATCTTACCCCAAGCTAACCAAGACGACTCGGTCCAGCTCCTAATCCTCCTGTTGCCAAGTACACATACAAACAAAGACAACAGCCAGATAAACCGGTTAGAAATACAATTTCTAAGTAAAAGAGACAGACATGCAATATCAAATAAACACCTCAGATTGAAATTTAATAATCAATAACAAATCAAAATGAGAATGAATGAATGCATGACTTCAAAACTCGGGACTATCAAATCAGATAATTGAAATATCAATCGGTATTCGGTTGGGATCCCGGGGCCAAGTCTTCACAACAACTCACCGACACACCCATTCGGGGTGGATGTCGTTCAACTCAATCCCCTAGACTTTAGAGCAACTATAAGAAGTATTCTGGCACTTGGAAAAACTCAAAATCCAAAGCCACTTCAATATAGCTCCCTAAAACGTCTATCTTCAAAACGAATCGAATAATCGGCTCAATATGAATGCAAGTGTAAACAATTAATCAACCAAGTTCGCACAAGCAATTAATCATGCAGTATGTGATTTTTGGGGCTCGAGAATCAATCGAACTCGAGTATTCAGTCCCATTCAAGTCAATGTCGTCTTTTACCTTTCAAGTCCGTCGAGGATTCAAATCTGAAAATAACAACAAACTCAAATAAATAATCAATCGAATCACAACAAATCAAAACAAGGAAAACTCAATCAATATACCGTCTTCGATTCTCAATTCGATCAACTCCCAAGTTCGATCCAAACCCGAAACTCCAATCCAAATCTGAAAATGAAGATTATACGGATTCGGTGTCAATCCAACAACTTAAACAAACCCAGAATTGAACCAAACAAACAACCGATAAACCAAAACTCGATTTCGACGGCATAACGGCTATAATCGTTCAAATCAAAAATCATCACATCATCAAACCATTCTATACAATCCATATCAACTTCTCAACCAACAAATCAATCAAAATCCAACCAAAATCCAACACCCCATTTTTGAAATATTCCTCAAAATTCATATAAAATCCAAACTTCGTTCTTTTTTCCAAACCGACTTTGAATACACGATCTAAGCTAGCTCAAGAACAACATACTCCAAGATTATCAATTTTTGACGACCCAACAAAATCAAAGTTCGAGGATCGTAGAAAAACTTACGTCAGAATGAAGCCCTCGTTGCGGTGATCGTGAAACTCAACTCGGAATGAAAATCTAACGGTCGGATCGTGCGAATCGGACGGAAGAAAATCTTGGAGAATCACCTCTCATGGCTTCGCTTCAGTACGTACGAAAAATGAGAGGAGGGGAGAGGGAAGGAATGAGTGAGGTGATGGTGAAGTGATGGGGAAAGATCAACTTGCTTGGATAATAATAAAAATCCAACTTTTGCATTCCGGTCCCTGAAACTCCCAATTAAATTCGATTCAATCCTGGCTCAATAAATCTCCAAATAAATAATAATCAATTCCAAAAATCACGACAAGTAATTTCAGGGCCTTACACCGCTGATGGCGACTACTCCACAACTTGAGCACAACTTCGCTACCACTCCAAAAATATAACTTCCTACTCCAAATCTTAATAAAAGAGTCCCAAAAGCCCTTAAAAATGATCCATTATAGGAGAGGAAAGGTTTCAGAGCGAATTGGAAATGAGCCTCTCGACCCCTATTTATAGAGCCAGTTCGGACGCTTTGATCCCAGTTCGGATCGTCCGAACTCCCACATGTCCCGCCATGTGTCAATCGAGTTCCATGTAATCTCACACCTGTCCAAGCTACTGTTCGGATGGTCCTATCTTACCTTTGGATCGTCCGAACCCTAGATATTACGTTATCCATGACGTCAACACGCTAACCTCACTCCTGGACAGCTGGCCCTGGTGGAGTTCAGATGCTCCGATCCCTGATCGGACGTTACGTTCACTCCTGCTTCCGAACACCTAACTTACCTTCCGAACTTGCACAAATTGGAGGCTCCGATCCTAGATCGTACCTTTCAATATCACCAAAAACTCGGGACCCTCTGGGCTATTTTCGAGTGTATTGGATCCATTTTTGAATTCCTTAGACACATCTAGAAATTCATTAATCATGTTTTACCTCTCTTAAGTATGATCACTTGATTAATTACCACTTTATTATTAATTCTAGATACGGTTCACTACAATATCATTCTTGGAGCCTATAAATACAACATCTTGAAGATCAAATACAAGCTTTTAGAAGGGATATTGAAGGCAGAGGGCAGCAAAACATATTATCAACTAGATTGAGAGCAAACCCCAAAGTGTGAAGAACAAGAAGATAGATGAGCATTCACTGCCAACTTCTTCACACCAAACCAAGTTTATAGAACACTCTCATTGTCCAAAATCTTTGTATATCAGTTGAAGAGAGCTCACTCACACACATACGAGAGATGTACTTTGAAATCTTAGTTGAGTGAGAGTCTTAACACAAAGACGTTAAATATTGTGTTTGTAGTCTTGACATAAGAGACGTTACACATTATGAGGTGTGAGGTTGCGGTCTACAATCGAGTGTGCTAGGAGTTCTAAGATAGGCAATGGGTAAGTCCTAGTCTTGGAGTGAGTTTGTACAAATGAGTTGTATAAATCAAAGTCTTCTAGTGGATCCTTCCGAGGAGGAAGAAAGGGTGACGTAGGAGTTTTTGAAATCTCCGAACATCCATAAACAAATCCGGGTCTATTTATCGAATTTACTTTACTTTTGCTACTGATTTTTAAGATGCATTGTTGAAACATTTTTTGTGTTCTTCATAGCACACAAAGTGTTTGATAAAATACTTCAATCAAAATATTTTCATTATTTCAATTTGCATTGTTTTCAAATGGATTACAAAATGTTTAATCGGTTTCTACGAAGGATTATTTTGAGTGTATTCTGCTTGGTTTGAAAACCAAACTCGATTTAATTAATCGGTGCTCAATATTTTAAGAACCGAGCTATTGTAGCTCAAAATATTTTTAAGTGTGTATTCACCCCCCCCCCCTCTACACTCCGTTTTCGATCATATCAATTGGTATCAGAGCGGGTCATTCTTGAAATAGCATTTGAAACTGATTTTGATATTTGAAATTCATTTTTCATGATTTTTCTAACATATATATGCATAGTTGAGTTTTTCAAGACAAACCACATTTTGAATTGCAAACTAGACTTGAATATGATCGCAGCGGTATAAAATTTGCACCGTGGTGATGCACGAGAAAAAGCAGTTTATTCTGTAAAGTTGAACCAGTGTGCTGCCGCAGAAAACAGAGCATAGGACATTAGTTGGTTTTTTTGTCAAGAAGCTCAAGGATGTACTCATCAATTGAAAGAACTTATTACCTCGAATCACAGCCATACATCGTCAAGAAAACTCGATACACTCATTTTAAAAATTAGCCTTGAAAGAGCACTTGAGTTTGACTGCCAATATGATGTTCTACTTGTGCTAGAAATATCTTTGATATTAAGCATGCCTAGTCAACTCCCTTACTTTAGTGACCCGCACCGTGATAACCTACTAATCAAAACTTAAGCATGAATTTAATAAATAAAAAATCTTAATCAGAGTAACTGCGGAATTAAAGTAAGTCAAATACAATGTAGCAAATCCTAGTGGTCAACTCTGCTATCCAGCCTTGGTCACCACCTAACCTCCCTGTCCCCGAAAGAACTACCTGCAACTGCCCATGGAAAATAAGACATCCAGCCAACAAAAAACAACCGGAAGTGAGCCTAACATGTTAAGTACGAGAGTATGAGTATACACTATTATATGCACATGAATGCAAATAAACTGGGTACCAAGACACTCAGGTCAAGAATCTAGCTCATAGACCAGGCCTAGGGTATATAGCACGCTGCGTCGTTGCCTCAGGAGATGGCTTGTAGTAGCCCGTAACCAGTATCAGTAATTAAGGGATTAATCATAATTACTTGGGTAGAGTTCGGAAGCTCCGAAGGTGAGATTGGAAGCTCCGATCAGGATCGGAAGCTCCGAACAGGATCGGAAGCTCCGATCGGTATTACGTCAGGCATGACGTGTGATTGGATCGGAAGCTCCGATCAGGACCGGAGGCTCCGATCACCCCTATCCGGAGTCAACAAGTGATAATTTGACACGTGGCAGATCAGGATCTTCGGAAGCTCCGATGGCAGGATCGGACGTTCCGATCGAGGTTCGGACGTTCCGATCAAGGATCGGAAGTTCCGATCGTTGTCTATAAATAGAAGGCCGAGACTTCACTTTCATTTGCCAATTCCGAGTTCTCCTTTCACTTCTAGTCCTTTTGGAGCTGTTCTAGTCTTCTTAGGCTTGGTCCGGAGGTCGGCGAGGCGTTCGGTAGTCGTAGCGGAGTTGTGCCCAAGTTCTGGAGGCATCGACATCAAAGGGCTAACGACGGACGAAGGTATAGCTTTTGCTTCCTATAAATATTTAGGAGTATGCAATAGCTTAGTTAAGGCTTTTAGAGCACTTTAATGATAGTAGTATCATTTAGCAGTGTAGAGCAGACTATAGGCGTGGACCTAGAGTTGGTAGAGCTTGCACTGTATTGAGGTACGAAAGTACTGTTCGAGATATCCTGACTGAGTATGCATGTATTATGTGACTGCATGATTTATATGCCATGATATTATGCTGCATTCAATTGCATCTTGCTGTATCTCTTTCGAGATGTCTGTTAGTAGGGTTGTACCCTATCCTGTTAGTGGATGGACTTCCATCGATTTAGGTCCGGCATATCCATGGTTATCTCGGTATGGGAGCCACCTCCTGAAGCGACGGCACAACGTGCTACATACCAGGGTCCGGTCTGTCTCTGTTATCTGATCCTTGACCTCGAGTCTTTAGGGAGTTCACTTTGCATGCATGTATACTCATACTCTCGCACTGAGCATTTTATGCTCACGTCTCGTACTCTGTATTTTTTGGACACCCTATTCCATGGGGCAGGTTTGCGATTGGACGAGGAGGGTGGATCCAGGAGGGGCTAGTCAGTGGTTGGCCAGCTGGAGCTTCGCTTAGGTTTTATTACTGTTGTTTGGGTTTATACAGCTATTCGATTTGGTTGTATATTATTGGATAAATTACAGATTCCTTTACTTGGGGTTGTAAACTATTTATGGTTTCCGCAGTTTTATTCTGATATCTGTTTTATTAAGTTAATTGCATGCCTAAGTTCTGTTTAGTAGGTGATCCGGGTAAGGGTCACTACATTTATGGTATCAGAGCATGCAAAAGATTTCTTGGGATTTAGTCTCATCTTGAGGTATTTTTGTAGATGTCAAATCGTGACGACCAGAGTTCTCATGGCAGTGTTGGTGGGCGTTGGGGTGATGCCGACCGGGAGCCTCGTCGAGAACGGCGTCATCGTCACCATGACGACGAGCATTTCACTGTGCGTCGATTCTTAGCTATGGGTCCTAAGCCCTTAGTTGGAGGTGAGTCTCCGGAGGATGCGGAGAACTGGTTAGACCGCATGGAGACGACTTTTCAGACTTTCCAATGCATCGATGAGCAGAAGGTGGAGACCCTTGGCTATCTTCTGGATGGGCGTGCGCGCAGGTGGTGGAGGTTTACTTCTGCACCTTTTGTTACGGCGAGAGGAGTGGCCACCTGGGCCGAGTTCCGCACAGCTTTCCAAAAGCGGTATTTTCCTCCTGCACTCCGTCAGTCGAAGGCAGGCAATCTACTGAGTCTGCGACAGGGAGCCATGTCTATCGATGAGTATCAGCAGAGGTTCTTTGATCTGTTATCCTATTGCCCCGAGATTGCTGATAGCTCAGAGATGAAGTATAATCTATTCCTTCAGGGCCTTAACCCTGAGATCCATGACCGTGTGGCGGTTGGCGATGACATGTCCTACGAGGGTTTGGTGAGCCGTTGTCACCAGGCGGAGGACAGCATTCGGCGGAACAGGTCTTTCCCTCAGTCGAGGCCTGCTAGTTCTTTGGGTCCCCGTGCCCAAACTTTCAAGAAGTCTGGATCTTTTTCTTCCTCTGGTTCTGGAGGTGTTGTTCGTTTCGGTAAGAAGGACAAGTATGATCACTGTGGGAAGAACCATCCATCCGACAAGTGCCGCAGAGCTTCTGGAGCTTGTTTCCGTTGTGGAGAGACTGGTCATATCCGGAGGGATTGTCCACAGTCTGGGGGAGGAGGTTCTGGATCTGGTTCAGGATCGGGTTCTCAGGCCACCGTTCAGCAGAGGTTGCAGGGACAGTCTGCTGGGAGTTCTCATTTGAGGCCACGAGCTTCTGGCCAAGTGTTTACCCTGAGACATGATCAGGCTGCGGAGGAGAATGAGAAAGTCATCGCAGGTACATTTCTGCTTTATGGTATACCTGCTCTTGTACTTATTGACACTGGTGCATCTCATTCCTTCATTTCTGCACGTTTTTTTAAGAGGCATAAGTTACCACGCATTGCACTAGACGTAGTGATGTCTGTTTCTACTCCGACGGGCCAATCTGCTTTGGCTAAGCGTCTAGTGATGGGTTGCCCTTTAGAGTTCGAAGGGAACATTATGTTAGCGAATCTCATGGTCCTGGCGATGGACGACTTTGATTGCATTCTGGGAATAGATGTGTTGACTACCTATCGAGCTTCAGTGGACTGCTATCAGAGATTAGTACGCTTTCATCCGGAAGTGAGTGAGAGTTGGTTTTTCTATGGTGAGGGAGCGCGACCCCCGATGCCTTTGGTATCAGCTTTGAGAGCCTGTCGAGCTCTGGAGTCTGGCGGGGAAGGCTACCTTATCTATGCAGTTGATTTGTCCGCTGAGAGTATTGGGTTAAAGAGCATTCCTGTTGTGGATGAATTTCCAGATGTATTTCCTGATGAGATTCCGGGTTTTCCTCCTGCTAGGGAAGTCGAGTTTGGCATAGAGTTGATGCCGGGTACTTCGCCTATTTCTAGAGCACCGTATCGTCTGGCTCCGTCAGAGATGCGTGAGTTAAAGAATCAGCTACAGGATCTTTTGGACAAGGGGTACATTCGTCCTAGTGTGTCTCCTTGGGGAGCTCCTGTTCTCTTCGTGAAGAAGAAGGATGGGTCGATGCGGCTGTGCATTGACTATCGGCAGCTGAATCGAGTCACTGTGAAGAACAAGTATCCGTTGCCTCGTATTGATAACTTGTTCGATCAGCTGCAGGGCACGTCAGTTTACTCCAAGATTGACTTGAGATCTGGGTATCATCAGTTGAGAGTCCGTGATCAGGATGTAGCCAAGACTGCATTCCGTACTCGCTATGGGCATTACGAGTTTCTAGTGATGCCATTTGGTTTGACTAATGCGCCGGCTATATTCATGGATTTGATGAACCGTGTCTTCAGGGAGTATTTGGACAAGTTTGTCGTGGTCTTCATTGACGATATCTTGGTGTATTCGCGTAATACGGAAGAGCATGTTTCTCACTTGCGGTTGATACTACAGACTCTTCGAGATGAGCAGTTGTACGCCAAGCTGAGCAAGTGTGAGTTCTGGATGGATAGAGTGGTCTTTCTTGGCCATATCATATCCAGGGAAGGGATTTCTGTTGATCCAAACAAGATTGAAGCGGTACTTAATTGGTCGCGTCCGACGACAGTTGCTGAGATCCGTAGTTTTCTGGGTCTAGCAGGATATTATCGTCGCTTTATTCTGAACTTCTCTCAGTTAGCTCGACCGTTGACGCAGCTTACCCGCAAGGGTGTGGATTTCGAGTGGTCCTCCGAGTGCGAGGAGAATTTTCGTGAGCTTCGACGGCGGTTAACTTCTGCGCCGGTGTTGGCATTACCGTCAGGATCTGGAGGGTATGTAGTTTACACGGATGCTTCTCTTCAGGGGTTAGGTTGTGTCCTGACTCAGAATGGGCATGTGATCGCATACGCTTCTAGACAGCTGAAGCTTCACGAGGACAACTACCCAGTCCATGATTTGGAATTGGCAGCCATTGTGTTCGCTTTGAAGATCTGGCGTCATTATCTGTATGGCGAGAAATTTGAGATCTTCACCGACCATAAGAGTCTCAAGTATTTGTTCACTCAGGCAGAGTTGAACATGAGGCAGAGACGTTGGATGGATTTGCTTAAAGACTATGATTGCGAGATTAAGTACCATCCGGGAGCTGCTAATCTCACCGCTGATGCTTTGAGTCGCAAGGTGCAACTATCCGCACTTCAGACTTGTTCTATGTCTAGTGCGATCAGTGACTATTGTACTTCAGGTTATACTTTCAAACATAAGAAAGGTATGCAGAGTATCCAGATGTTTGCGATATTATCTGAGCCAGCCTTGTATTCGCGGATCCGAGATGCTCAGATGTCTGATTCGAAGACCCAGCGTTTAGCTCGTCTAGCTAACGAGGGTAGCTCGTCTGGATTTCATTATCAGTCAGATGGCTTTCTGTGTTTGTCTGGTAGGCTTGTGATTCCGCAGGATGAAGAGTTGCGAGAGGAGATTTTGTCTCAGGCGCATCGCACTAAGTTGAGTATTCATCCTGGGAGCAACAAGATGTACAAGGATCTACGTACTCGTTTCTGGTGGAAGGGAATGAAACGCAGTGTTTATCAGTTTGTTTCGAGATGTTTGGTGTGTCAACAGGTCAAGGCAGAGCACCGACGACCTGGAGGATTGCTTCACAGTCTACCTATTCCTGAATGGAAATGGGAGTTTATCACTATGGACTTTGTGACCCATTTGCCGGTATCTCCGAGGAACTGTGATGCTATCTGGGTTGTGGTGGACCGACTCACCAAGTCAGCGCATTTCATTGACTATAGCCGAGAGTACTCTGTGGATCGCATGGCACGAATGTACATTCAGGAGATCGTTCGACTTCATGGAGTGCCTGTGAGCATTGTCAGCGATCGGGACCCCAGGTTTACTTCTAGATTCTGGGGGAGTGTTCAGCGTGCGATGAGTTCTACTCTCAGTTTGAGTACAGCCTATCATCCGGAGACTGATGGTCAGTCAGAGCGCACTATCCGTACCCTAGAGGATATGCTTAGAGCGTGCGTCATGGATTTTGGTTCAGCCTGGCAGGATCATTTGCCGTTGATCGAGTTCGCTTACAACAACAACTATCATACTAGTATTGGGATGGCACCTTTTGAGGCGTTGTATGGGCGACGTTGTCGTACTCCACTCTTCTGGGAAGAAGTGGGGGAGAGACAGGCTGAGGGACCGGAGTTTATCCAACAGGCGATAGACATTGTTGATCAAATCAAGAAACGGATTAAGACTGCACAGGATCGTCAGGCCAGCTATGCTAATATCAAGCGTAGGCCCTTGCAGTTCGAGGTCGGGGAGAAAGTATTTCTGTGAGTGTCACCTTTCCGCAAGATTCTCAGATTTGGCCTTAAAGGCAAGTTGTCTCCCAGATTTATCGGCCCGTTTGAGATCTTGGAAAGCATTGGCGATTTGGCTTATCGACTAGCTTTGCCACCGCATCTGTCCAGTATTCACGACGTGTTCCACGTATCTCTGTTACGACGGTATGTGGCAGATGAATCTCATATTCTGCAGCGGTCTGAGGTTCAGGTAGACAAGGATTTGACTTATGTTGAGAAACCTCTTCGTATCCTGGATTATAAGGATAAGGTCTTACGGAACAAAGTCATTCCTTTGGTTTTAGTTCAGTGGCAGCGCAGAGGCACTGAGGAAGCTACTTGGGAGCTTGAGGACAGGATGCGTAAAGACCATCCTGAGTTGTTTTGATTTCATTCTTTAAGTTGTATTCAGTTGCAAACTCTGTAAACGATTGATTTGAATAAAGAATGTTTCTGATTTCTGTATTTGCATTCGGTACTTAAGATCTGATTTTGAGGACGAAATATCTTAAGTGGGGGAGAATGTAGTAGCCCGTAACCAGTATCAGTAATTAAGGGATTAATCATAATTACTTGGGTAGAGTTCGGAAGCTCCGAAGGTGAGATCGGAAGCTCCGATCAGGATCGGAAGCTCCGAACAGGATCGGAAGCTCCGATCGGTATTACGTCAGGCATGACGTGTGGTTGGATCGGAAGCTCCGATCAGGACCGGAGGCTCCAATCACCCCTATCCGGAGTCAACAAGTGATATTTTGACACGTGGCAGATCAGGATCTTTGGAAGCTCCGATGGCAGGATCGGACGTTCCGATCGAGATTCGGACGTTCCGATCAAGGATCGGAAGTTCCGATCGTTGTCTATAAATAGAAGGCCGAGACTTCACTTTCATTTGCCAATTCCGAGTTCTCCTTTCCCTTCTAGTCCTTTTGGAGCTGTTCTAGTCTTCTTAGGCTTGGTCCGGAGGTCGGCGAGGCGTTCGGTAGTCGTAGCGGAGTTGTGCCCAAGTTCTGGAGGCATCGACATCAAAGGGCTAACGACGGACGAAGGTATAGCTTTTGCTTCCTATAAATATTTAGGAGTATGCAATAGCTTAGTTAAGGCTTTTAGAGCACTTTAATGATAGTAGTATCATTTGGCAGTGTAGAGCAGACTATAGGCGTGGACCTAGAGTTGGTAGAGCTTGCACTGTATTGAGGTACGAAAGTACTGTTCGAGATATCCTGACTGAGTATGCATGTATTATGTGACTGCATGATTTATATGCCATGATATTATGCTGCATTCAATTGCATCTTGCTGTATCTCTTTCGAGATGTCTGTTAGTAGGGTTGTACCCTATCCTGTTAGTGGATGGACTTCCATCGATTTGGGTCCGGCGTATCCACGGTTATCTCGGTATGGGAGCCACCTCCTGAAGCGACGGCACAGCGTGCTACATACCAGGGCCCGGTCTGTCTCTGTTATCTGATCCTTGACCTCGAGTCTTTAGGAAGTTTACTCTGCATGCATGTATACTCATACTCTCGCACTGAGCGTTTTATGCTCATGTATCGTACTCTGTATTTTCTGGACACCCTATTCCATGGGGCAGGTTTGCGATTGGACGAGGAGGGTGGATCCAGGAGGGGCTAGTCAGTGGTTGGCCAGCTGGAGCTTCGCTTAGGTTTTATTACTGTTGTTTGGGTTTATACAGCTATTCGATTTGGTTGTATATTATTGGATAAATTACAGATTCCATTACTTGGGGTTGTAAACTATTTATGGTTTCCGCAGTTTTATTCTGATATCTGTTTTATTAAGTTAATTGCATGCCTAAGTTTTGTTTAGTAGGTGATCCGGGTAAGGGTCACTACATGGCTCATATACCCATTGGATAATAGTGACCTGATACTAGTACATGTGTCCAATCATCACGGTGACCTGACACAAGACTTACGTATCCAAGCATCCACAAATTCGTAGGGTGAGCACCCTACTACAGGATACCTCTAAGATAAAGGCTTAATATGCTCATGTATGCAACATAAGTCATTCCATGCTGTATACAAAGACATAAAACATGCAATCACATAATCCATGCAAGCACATAATACATGCATACTCAATCTGGATATCTCGAATAATACTTCCATACCTTTCTAAGGCAGATCCTAGAAGCTCCCCCTCTAGGTCCAAACCTACCATGTAGCACTACAACATAAATAACCATGCATTACCTAGCATGTCAAACATCATCTACTAGGCTCTAAAAGCCTTAATTAAACTATAGCCTACTCCCTATTTACTATAGGGAACCAAAGCCATACCTTCGTCCGTCGTCAGCCCGCTGATGTTGCATGCCCCAGAGCCTGGGCATAGCCTAGCTACGACCCTTGGACGCCTCGCTAGAGCTCCACAGCCTGGCTGCTACTGCGGACACTGTCCGCTATCAAAATACTATTTCCTACTCCAAATCTTAAATAAAGAGTTCCAAAGCCCTTAAAATAGAGCCATTACCGGGAGAGGAGAGGAAATTGGATATTCAAAATGAGAGCCTCAGACCCCTTTTTATAGGCCTGGGATCGGACGGTCCAAACTGGGTTCGGAGGCTCCGATCTTGGCATATATTCCACGTGTAGAGTGCATTTTGACACCTCAATCTGGCGGGGAGTTCGGACTGTTGGGTTCGGATGGTCCGAACTGGTCCACATGCTCCGAACTGCTTCGGGCCTTCCGAACTCGTTTGGCTGTTTTTGGACTGTCTGAGACCCTCGGAACCCTTCCTACCATTTTTGGACGTTCCGGATCTGATTTTCCACTTATTTTAACCAAATAATGACTCCTTAAACATGTTTTGACACTTTTAAAATTATATGTCATTTTCTAATATGTTTAAAATCACTTAATTTTTTAAAATGGAACCGGGTTACTATATTCTCCCCCTACTTAAGATATTTCTTCCCCGAACAATCTTAAGTATTGAATGGAGTTAACACTGAATAAACATCTTTTATTCATGCTGAAAATTTTACAAGATACATTGAACTGCAATGATTTCAAAGTAACTCTGGACATCCTTACGCATACTGTTCTCATGTTCCTATGTGGCTTCTTTAGTGCCTTGATACAACCACTGAACTAGAACAAGAGCAATAATCTTGTTGCGTATCACCTTATCCAAAAGATTGTGGATTATTCTACTAAACAACCATACTTGTTCGAATTATATCTCATTTATTATCTAATAATCCAATTAGACCAATACACTCTTAGAGATATCTTTATGGTAAATCAACTATATCAATCCTTGGTTGAATTAATTCTGGTCCTTCAACCTATCGCTCCTCCACTTCTTCCCAGAACAGTGGAGTATGACATCATTGTTCGTACAACGCCTCGGATGGTGTCACACCATTACTGTTCTACGCGAAATAAATTTTTGGCAACTAATCTTGCCATGCTGGACCAAAATCCAAATAACATGCTTGCAAAATGTCTTCAATAGTACGAATCGTGCGCTCTGACTTTTCGTCAGTCTCTGGGTGATAAGCTGTACTCAAACTAAGTTTAGTACCCATAGCGCGCTGAAGACTCCCCTGAACCTGGAAGTGAACCTGGGGTCTCGATCGCTGACTATGCTCACAGGCACTTCGTGCAATCAAACAATATCCTGGATGTACAAACGTGTCATCCTAATGAAAATCCATCATCACTAGGTAACAACCTAAAAAGATCATGACAGCCAAATGTTCTAAGGAAATCCATCTAGAACAAACATTCATGCATCCTGATGAATCACATCATCCCTGGCAAACACTTGGCTTATTAGAATATTCTAGGTAAAACATCTAGAACTATTCATTGAAAACATGCAAAATCCCAAGTACTCATTTAAACAATGATCAATATTTTATTCAATATAACCAAGTTAATCTTCAATGATTACAATACTTGAACCACAAATCCAGGTTCCAATACAATCTTTATTACAATCCCATGTAATACATAACTTAATTAAAAGATTACATTGAAAGATGTACAATACAACAAAATCTTAGTACATCAAGTAACTGAAAATACAATTGATTTCAACTGAAATACTGTTTACAACAAAATACAGTATTTAAATTCTTGCGGAAGTTTTTCATTCCGTCTACTGATCTTGAACATGAATTTCCCCGTCTGCCATTCATGTCAGCAGACCTTCTTCCCCTAAAGATCTAAAAGAATAAATCTTGCTAATCCACCAGATCCTTCCAATATTGTTGGGCTCCTAATCTGGTAGATGAGACAAGATTTTCCTGATAATATCCTCAACTACTAGTGAAGAGTCTTTTGGGGTGGCTTCCTAGGTCGACGCAGAATGGATGATTACATGTCACACATTCCATTCAACCATGAGAAGCGCCTGGCGTTGAAAACAAGATCTTCTCTTCCAGCTCCATCCTGTTGGGATCCACATAATATGAAACTCTGATGACAACCTTGGAAATGACGATCTTGGAAAAGCCTAGATATCTTGCTATTCCAATTTCTGATATTGCTATCGTCATCGAATCCAACTTGTAATCCCACAAAGAATAATCCAAAATTAATTCTATGTCCCAAAAAATCTTATTGCATGCTCTGATACCATAAATGTAGTGACCCGCACCGTGATCACCTACTAATAAGAACTTAAGCATTCATTTAATCAATAAAATAATCTTAATCAGAGTAACTTCGGAATTAAAGTAAGTCAAATAACATGTAGCAAATCCTAGTGGTCAACTCTGCTATCCAGCCTTGGTCACCACCTAACCTCCCTGTCCCCGGGAAAACAACCTGCAACTGCCCATGGAAAATAGGACATCCAGCCAACAAAAAAAAAATGGAAGTGAGCCTAACATGCTCAGTACGAGAGTATGAGTATACACTATTATATGCGCATGAATGCAAATAAACTAGGTACCAAGACACTCAGGTCAAGAAACTAGCTCATAGACCGGGCCCAGGGTATATAGCACGCTGCGCCGTCGCCTCAGGAGGTGGCTCATATACCCAATGGATAATGGTGACCTGATACTAGTACATGTGTCCAACCATCACGGTGACCTGACACAATACTTACGTATCCAAGCATCCACAAACTCGTAGGGTGAGAACCCTACTACAGGATACCTCTAAGATAAATGCTTAATATGCTCATGTATGCAACATAAGTCATTCCATGCTGTATACAAAGACATATAAAACATGCAATCACATAATCCATGCAAGCACATAATACATGCATACTCAATCTGGATATCTTGAATAATACTTCCGTATCTTTCTAAGGCAGATCCTAGAAGCTCCCCCTCTAGGTCCAAACCTACCATGTAGCACTACAACATAAATAACCATGCATTACCTAGCATGTCAAACATCATCTACTAGGCTCTAAAAGCCTTAATTAAACTATAGCCTACTCCCTATTTACTATAGGGAACCAAAGCCATACCTTCGTCCATCGTCAGCCCGCTGATGTTGCATGCCCCAGAGCCTGGGCATAGGCTAGCTACGACCCCTGGACGCCTTGCTAGAGCTCCACAACCTAGCTGCTACTGCGGACACTGTCCGCTATCAAAATACTATTTCCTACTCCAAATCTTAAATAAAGAGTTCCAAAGCCCTTAAAATAGAGCCATTAACGGGAGAGGAGAGGAAATTGGATATTCAAAATGAGAGCCTCGGACCCCTTTTTATAGGCCTGGGATCGGACGGTCCGAACTGGGTTCGAAGGCTCCGATCTTGGCATATATTCCACGTGTAGAGTGCATTTTGACACCTCAATCTGGCGGGGAGTTCAGACTATTGGGTTCGGATGGTCCGAACTGGTCCACATGCTCCGTACTGCTTTGGGCCTTCCGAACTCATTTGACTGTTTTTGGACTATTTGAAACCCCCGGAACCCTTCCTACCATTTTTGGATGTTCCGGATCTGATTGTCCACTTATTTTAACCAAATAATGAATCCTTAAACATGTTTTGACACTTTTAAAATTACATGTCATTTTCTAATATTTTTAAAATCACTTAATCTTGTAAAATGGAACCAGACTTCTACATTCTCCCCCTACTTAAGATATTTCGTCCTCGAACAATCTTATTTATTGAATGCAGTTAACACTGAATAAACATCTTTTATTCAGGCTGAACATTTTTCCAGATACATTGAACTTCAACGATTTCAAAGTAACTCTGGACAATCCTTACGCATATTGTTCTCATGTTCCTGTGTGGCTTCTTTAGTGCCTTGATACAGCCACTGAACTAGAACAAGAGCAGTAATCTTGTTGCGTATCACCTTATCCAAAATACTGTGGATTATTCTACTAAAAAACCATACTTGTTCGAATTATATCTCATTTATTGTCCAATAATCCAATTAGACCAATACACTCTTAGAGATATCTTTATGGTAAATCAACTGTATCAATCCTTGGTTGAATTCATTTTGGTCCTTCAACCTATCGCTCCTCCACTTCCTCCCAGAACAGTGGAGTATGACATCATTGTTCGTACAACGCCTCGGATGGTGTCACAAAATTACTATTGTACACAAAATCAATTTGTGGCATCTAATTTTTCCATGCTTGACCAAAATCCAAATAACATGCTTGCTATATGTCTTCAATAGTACGAATCGTGCGCTCTGACTGTCCGTCAGTCTCTGGGTGATAAACTGTACTCAAACTGAGAGTAGTACCCATAGCACGCTGAATACTCCCCATGAACCTGGAATTAAACCTGTGGTCTCGATCGCTGACTATGCTCACAGGAAGTTCGTGCAATCGAACAATCTCCTGGATGTACAAACATGTCATTCTGATGAAAATCCATCATCACTAGGTAACAACCTAAAAAGATCATAACAGCCAACTGTTCTAAGGAAATCTATATAGAACAAACATTCACGCATCCTGATGAATCACATCATCCCTGGCAAACACTTGGCTTACTAGAATATTCTAGGTAAAACATCTAGAACTATTCATTGAAAACATGCAAAATCCCAAGTACTCATTTAAACAATGATTAATCTTTTTTTTCAATATAACCAATTTAATCTTCAATGATTACAATACTTGAACCACAAATCCAGGTTCCAATACAATCCTTATTACAATCACAAGTAATACACAACTTAATCAAAATATTACATTAAAAGATGTACAATACAACAAAATCTTAGTACATCAAGTAACTGAAAATACAATGGATTCCAACTGAAATACTGTTTACACAAAAATAAAGTATTTAAATTCCTGCGAAAATCTTTCATTCCGTCTACTAATCTTGAACATGAAGTTCCACTCATGTCAGCAGACCTTCTTCCCCTCAAGATCTAAAAGAATAAATCTTGCTAATTCAACAAATCCTTCGAATATTGTTGGGTTCCTAGTCTGGTAGATGAGACAAGATTTTCCTGATAATCTCTTCAACTACTCGTGAAGAGTCTTTCGGGGTGGCTTCCTTGGTCGACTCAGAATGGATGACTACATGTCACATATTCCATTCAACCATGAGAAGCTCCTGGCGTTGAAAACTGGATCTTCTCTTCCAGCTCCATCCTGCTGGGATCCACATAATACGAAACTTTGATTCCAACCTTGGCAATGACGATATTGGAAAAGCCTAGATATCTTGCTATTCCAATTCCTGATATTTCAATCGTCATTGAATCCAACTTGTAATCCTACAAAGGATAACCCAAAATCAGTTCTAGGTCCCAAAAAATTTTATTGCATGCTCTGATACCATAAATGTAGTGACCCGCACCATGATCACCTACTAATCAGAACTTAAGCATGCATTTAATCAATAAAATAATCTTAATCAGAGTAACTGCGAAATTAAAGTAAGTCAAATACCATGTACCAAATCCTAGTGGTCAACTCTGCTATCCAGCCTTGGTCACACCTAACCTCCTTGTCCCCGGGAGAACTACCTGCAACTGCCCATGGAAAATAGGACATCCAGGAAACAGAAAACAACAGGAAGTGAGCCTAACATGCTCAGTACGAGAGTATGAGTATACACTATTATTTGTGCATGAATGCAAATGAACTGGGTACCAAGACACTCAGGTCAAGAAACTAGCTCATAGACCGGGCCGAGGGTATATAGCACGCTGCGTCGTCACCTCAGGAGGTGGCTAATATACCCAGTGGATAATGGTGACCGGATACTACTATATGTGTCCAACTATAACGATGACCTGACACAAGACTTACGTATCCAATCATCCACAAACTCGTACGGTGATCACCCTACTACAGGATACCTCTAAGGTAAAGGCTCAATATACTCATGTATGCAACATACAGTCATGAAATGTTGTATATAAAGGCATATAAAACATGCAATCACATAATCCATGCAAATACATAACACATGCATACTCAATTTGGACATCTCGAATAACACTTTTGTACCTTTCCAACTCAGATCCTAGAAGCTCCCCCTCTAGGTCCAAACCTACCATGCAACACTAAAACATAAATAACCATTCATTACCTAGCATGCCAAACATCATCTACTAGGTTCTAAAATGCTTAATTAAACTATAGCCTACTCCTTATTTACTATAGGGAACCAAAGCCATACCTTCGTCTGTCGTCAGCCCGCTGATGTCGCATGCCCCAGTGCCTGAGCATAGCCTAGCTACGACCTCTGGATGCCTCGCCAGAGCTCCGCCGTCTGGCTGCTACTGCGGACACTGTCCACTATAAAAATACTATTTCCTACTTCAACTCTTAAATAAAGATTCCCAAAGCCCTTAAAATAGATCCATTACCGGGAGAGGAGAGGAAGTTGGATATTCAAAATGAGAGCCTCGGATTATAGGTCTGGGATAGGACGGTCCGAACTGGGTTCGGAGGCTCCGATCCTGGCATGAATTCCACGTGTATAGTGTATTTTGACACCTCAATCTGGCGGGGAGTTCGGACGGTCCGAACTGGGATCGGATGGTCCGAACTGCCACCTGTCCGATCCTCTTAGGCACTTGGGCCCTGTTGGGTTCGGACGCTCCGAACTGCTCTGTAAGGCCCGGGATTAATTAGAGATTAATCCGAATTTGTTTAATTTTAATCCGAGTATATTTAATTTGGGAATATTTAGAGTTTTGATTTAAATTCTAATATTCTTAAATTATTTAGGATTGAAATTGAATTAAAATGAGGGCCGAGGACCAAATTGCAATTATTGAAGAGTTGAGGGACCAAATTGCAATTCTCTTATAATTTATCAGATTTTAAGTGTAAGAGTCAGCTTATGCAACGTGTAAGCATGGAATTTTGTTCAGAATTTTGAAGCCAAGAACAGAGAGCTCGATTGCTTTCATTTCTCTTTGAGTTTTTGATCTTCAAAACCATGTAACTTTTGAACCGGGTATCTGATTTCGATTCCGAAAAGTGTTCTGGAATTCTTATGACAAGGGCTTCGATTTGGTGTAAGATTTTATATCTTTTAGCATGGTTTGAATTTCTAAAATTAACAGATATAAGATATTGAGTTTTCAATCATGTTTTGCAATTTGTATTGCGTCTAGTTTCGACACCGGATCAAAGTTGGATGATTGAAGGGATTGATTATGATTTGTAGCATGTATATCGATGATTATAGCTGCTGTTATGATTTTATGCTATTGAATTTGATAAAATATATGAAGATATATGAGTTTGAGTTACAAGTTTCGAAGTCGGGATTACGTCGGTTACCGATTTGGAATCGCTACGTCGTTTAATCGAGTTTTGGAACTGTTTTGATAGCCGAATTCTGAGTTGAAGTTGTTATTGAGATGTTATAGTATTTTTCTTATTCAGTTTCAGTTGAGTTTGAACGATAAACGACACAAGACGCCGACTTGAACGAACGAAGAAAGAGTTGAGGTTTGAAATGCGATTGATTGATGAATTCTTGATGGTTTTGACTCGTTTCTGAAATGATAGATTGATATGAAGTTTGATATATGTATTTTGATTATATCTCGCAGATTTGAAGAGTTCAGAACCTCGATAAACGAAGGTGTAATGATGACATCGCGAAGTAGGGACTTTGAAACTCAAAAACGATTATCTTTGAGTTGGCCCGCAAAAATCACATACTTGTTTATGTTTTGATTTGATTGTGGTGTTGTCAATCCATCTCAGGTAGTGGATCTTTAAATTTGAGTTTATATGATGTTATATCGAATTGATTCTAAGTCAAGGTTGCGGTTAACCTTATTTGCGATTCGTTTACGAATTCGTTAGATGGATATCCATGTCAAGATCATTTATGAATCTTGATGGCTTCGAAGTTATATGAATCAATTCGTAGTTAAAGCGTTTGAGTACTCTATTTGTTGAGTTGAGTTTTAAATAGAGTCGATATGATTTATTTAACGCTTTCAATATGTTGGTTATACTGAGAATTGTATCTCACCGGAGTTATCCGGCTGTTGTCTTGTTTTGTATGTGTGCATGACAACAGAGAGGGCAGGAGCTGATCATCGACGTCATTGATAGCTGGGAGAGAGTCTAGCACGTGAGGACTCGGGTTGTAGATGATGTTTTGAATGTTAGAAGCAAGGAACCTTAGAACTTGTTGGTTTTGGAATACATGTATGAAACTTGAGATAGTTTGGGTCGTTTATCATTCTTTAGCGACTTGGTTGATGTAATAAAATGCATGTATACTTGCTTGAGACACTGTTTATATGTATAAGCTTGTGTTCATATCAAAATATCAGGTTTGGGAGCTGTAATTTTCGGGCAAGAAGCTGTCCAGGGCAGCGCCCGAGCTGCAGAAAACAGCAGCCCGAGCGCGGCCCGGGGCAGAAAGTTGCTCTTCGATTTGAGCATGGCGCGCCCGAGCGGCGCTTTTCAGCCGCTCGAGCGTAGCCTATTTAAAAAAAAAAAAAAAAATTTCATTTGTTACAGCTTCGGATGCTTGGTGATTGCTTATTCATTAATTGCCCTTAAGATTTGAGATTAGCGACCCGAGGCCCCACAACAGGTGGTATCAGAGCGTTAGGTTTCTCGGACTATGACTAGATGAGTGGGGTAGATTGAGTCTTTTACTCTGATTTAAGTATTCTTGAAGCATGTTGATTATCTGACTTGATTTACAGCTTTAAGAATTGAATGCTATCCGTTATCTGATATTATTGGAAGCATATAATAATACGATTGAATCAGATTCGATCTTTTGAGAAGGCAATGTGGATTGCAATAGACTTGATGTATTTGAGATTGAACTGTACACTAATCTGTTTGATTATCAGATATGCCTCCCCGACCAGCACCGAGAGTTAGGCAGACATTGGCTACGAATCAGCCTGAACAGACCAATGCTGCACAGGTCCCAGTGACAGTGTCTGAACATGGACAGGGTAGTACGTCTACTGATGAGTTCAGTGATGCTAATCCGATGGAGAAACTTTTGAAACGATTCCAGTCATTCAAACCACCGAAGTTGCAAGGAACAGAGAATGCTATAGAATGTGAGAACTGGCTGGAAGATATTGAGCAGTTATTTGAGTCCATTGATTATACAGTTGATCGTCGTGTGAGATTGATAATTCATCAACTGCATGGCCTTGCCAAGAGTTGGTGGATAGCGACGAAGAGAGCACTGGAAAACCAAGGTACTGTTATTACCTGGTTTGTATTTCGAACTGCTTTCTATCAGCGTTTCTTTCCTGTGTCTTATCGCAAGGACAAAGGAGCAGAGTTTGCAAGTTTGCAACAGGGACAATTGAATATTGAAGAATATGTTGCCAAATTCACTAGCCTATTGAAGTTTGCACCACATATCGCTGTTAGTGACGAAGCTCAAGCCGATCAATTCATCAATGGCTTGAATCCTGAGGTGTTTACACTGGTGAATTCGGGAAGACCGAATACCTTTGCTGATGCTCTGAATCGAGCAAAGGGGGCTGAAGCAGGGATACTAAAACAACGAGGAGCACAGTTTGTGCCACAGCCAGTGAGACAACCACAAGAACAGCCACAGATTCCACAGCCACCTCGATTTGAAGCTGGAGGTAGCAGCAGTGGAAAGAAAAATTTCTTCAAGGGTAAGAGCAAACAGTTCAAGAGATCAGGTGGTGGTAGCTCTTCTAGTTCTAGTGGATCCCGACAGTCTAGAGCTGGACAGAAGTCTGATGTATATTGCACCAAATGTGGAGGTCGCCATACTAATGAACAATGCCGAGGTGTGTTTGGAAGCTGCCACATTTGCAACAAGATGGGACACTTTGCAAGAGTGTGTCCACAACGAGGATCTGAAGGTGCACAGGGTGCAGGAGCATCGAGACCGGTGGGTCAATCTACATCTTCAGTTCACTCTTTTCAACCACAGCCTGCAGCACCGAGTAGAGGAGGAGGTCAGACGGTGAATCAACCTCCAAGGCAACAAGCAAGGGTGTTTGCATTGACTGAGGAGCAAGCACAAGCGGCACCAGATGATGTGATTGCAGGTAACTGTTCTCTTTATGGTTATCCTTCTTATGTCTTATTTGATACTGGTGCGTCGCATACTTTTATATCTGAGCAGTTTGTTGCATTGCATTCATTACCTGTTGAGCCCTTAGCTACTGTTGTATCTATTTCATCACCTCTGGGTCGAGGTATTGTATCAGTGAAGTCTGTATGAAATTGTATTTACAGTGTGAGGGGCATGAGATTGAGCTTGATTGTATTGTACTCGGTTTGTCTGATTTTGATTGCATAATCGATATTGATATGCTAACCAAGTACAGAGCTACAGTAGACTATTTTCAGAAGATTGTGAAGTTCAGACCTGATATGGCTGATGAATGGAAATTTTATGTTAAGGGATCAAGATCTAAAATTCCATTGATATCTCTTCTTTCTATGACTGAGTTGTTACAGAAAGGAGCAGAGGGATTTCTGATCTATGCTGTTGATGTATTGAAGACTAGTCCGACACTGACTGATATACCGGTGGTGAGTGAGTTTGCAGATGTATTCCCTGACGAGATTCCAGGACTGCCACCGTATCGAGAGGTAGATTTCAGTATTGAATTGATGCCAGGTACACAGCCGATATGAAAAGCACCTTACCGTATGGCACCGATTGAATTGAAAGAACTGAAAGAACAACTCGAAGATTTGTTGGCCAAGGGTTATATCAGACCGAGCGTCTCTCCTTGGGGTGCTCTAGTATTGTTTGCTAGAAAGAAGGATGGATCGATGAGACTATGTATTGACTACCGGCAATTGAACAAAGCAACGGTAAAGAATCGCTATCCTTTACCTCGTATCGATGATTTATTTGATCAATTGCAGGGTTTGTCAGTATATTCGAAGATTGATTTGCGATCCGGATATCATCAACTGAGGGTTAGAGACGAAGATATTCCTAAGACTGCATTTAGAACCAGGTATGGCCATTATGAATTCATAGTCATGCCTTTTGGTCTAACGAATGCACCAGCAGTGTTAATGGGATTGATGAATAGGGTATTTCAAAGATATCTAGATGATTTCGTGATCATATTTATCGATGATATCTTGATTTATTCTAAGAATATGTGTGAACATGCTGATCATCTCCGAATTGTATTGAGAACGTTACGAGAAGAAAAATTATATGCCAAGTTATCCAAATGTGAGTTTTGGTTGCAGGGAGTCGTGTTTCTTGGCCATATAATATTAGGAGATGGTATATCAGTGGATCCAAGCAAAGTAGAAGCTGTGATCAGTTGGCAAAGACCGACGTCTGTGCCAGAAATTCGAAGTTTTATGGGCTTAGCTAGTTATTATCGTCGATTCATTCGAGATTTTTCATTTATAGCGAAGCCTATTTGTGAGACCTCGTTTCTAAACAACTAATACCAGACAACAAGCGATAAGTAATCAAAAACCCAATAAATATATTTTTTTTTTAAAAGAAGGCCCGCGCGCCCGCGCTGAAATCAGCGCGCCCGCGCCAAAGGAAGCGCGCCCGCGCTCATACCTCGCAAAGAGGCCGCGCGCCCGCGCCAAAGGAAGCGCGCCCGCGCCGTCCCCTCGCCCAAAAAGGTTAAGGCACTGTAATAAACTCAATCAAAACCTAAACACTTGCATTAAGAGTATTTGACATTCCAATAACAATACAAGAAAGGTTTAGGGAAGAGCAACATTCAATTCAATAGCACCTACATCGTTTCTTGCTTACAAAACATATACGAGAAGTTTGAATGACTAAACATGATCGCCAAACATAACTAGGTTGACATGCTGATTCGACTTCTAAACGAGTCTCACTTCTATCTCTTGCTCTGGATGCTAACCAGGTCTATGCTGACTTGATCCTGCCCTTCCTGTTGCCAAGTACATATACAAAACAAAGCAACAGCCGGATAACCGGTGAGAATGATAATCCCAGTAAAAGCAACATATCAAGTAATGAATATACAACATGCTATCAAACCACATATTCAAGTCGAAGTTAATGATATGCATGTCTTTAAAACCAGGATATCGATTCTGATAAACACGGGAGTATTACTCTGCTTTTGGGATCCCGAGGATGAGATCACGTAACGACTCACCGACTCTCCCAATCGAGGTGGTGCCACGTATCCCACTCCTCTAGACTTTGAGCAACCATAATGAGTATGCTAGCACTAGGCGAAATACTACAACCTAGGCCACTCAATCATAGTTCCCAAACGTCTAACAAAAAGGGCGGTTATGCCCGCTGAAATCAAAGTAGGCTCAAGATGAATGCATAACAGAAACATAAACATGAGCCACATAACAAAAACTCAATCAATCAACAAATACAAGTTCCACATGCTAGAACAAGTATCGATGCAATATGTGATTTAAAAAGGGGAAACTCGAGAACCAACAGTCCCGAGTATGCTATCCCGCTACGATGACTGCTTTTACCTTTCAATGCAGTAGTTCCAACTCTGGATAAGCTACAACAAAAGGTTTAATCAACAACTAAACAATCCAACAACACAGGCAACGGTTCAAGGTAATATCTTTACCGTTCTTCGTCCAATTCTCGACGACCAAATGCTGCTAACACAGGGCTTGACAACTCCAAACGAATCTGTTCAGATACAATCAAAGATCAATTACCATGATCGACTTACAAGCCAAGTTCAACAACTTCAAAAACGGTTCAAATCTCCAAAACTCAAACCAACGGCATAACGGCTATAACTGAACAAACCGACAACGCAGACAACAGTTCAATAGCGATATAACCTCATAAAAATTCTAAGACAACCAAAACAAAGCAAACCCATCAATCTCAAAATCCACATTTTTGAAAATGGCTTCCAAAAATCATAACAAATCCGAACGTCGCTCTAATTCAAAACCGACAGATAATAAACGATCAGAACTCTGTAGAGAACAACATACTCGAATCTCAAATGATTCTAACAACATCCAAAAACTAGAATGTATCTGATCGTAGAAAAACTTACGATATAACGGAGCTCTCGCTGCAGTGATCGCTAAACTGCCTTCAGAAATAAATTCCA
Source organism: Henckelia pumila (assembly GCF_033568475.1). Classification (NCBI taxonomy): domain Eukaryota; kingdom Viridiplantae; phylum Streptophyta; class Magnoliopsida; order Lamiales; family Gesneriaceae; genus Henckelia; species Henckelia pumila. The sequence goes on from NC_133120.1 coordinate 144,790,224, forward strand.
ACGGTCGGATCGTGCTCGGACTGGAATCCCAAAGCTTGGAAAAGCTTGGAGGCATGAGAATGGAGGGAGACGGCTTGGAGGGGATGAAGAAGACTTTGTCAACCAATTTCTAAGAGTAGATAATATATAAAATCCACAATTTGCGTTTTAGTCCCTGAAAAATCCAATTTTTGCAAAAAGGACCCTGATCAAAATTGAGTCGGCTCGTGAACTCTGTAATCTCCGATTAACTCAAATAAACTCATTTAAGATAAAAAAATGGGGCGTTACAATTCTCCCCCACTAAGAAGAGATTTCGTCCTCGAAATCAACGAGAACCACAACTCATAAGATAGAATAAAGAACTAAGGACAGTAAGAAGAACTCATGTCATCCAAATAGCTCCGGAAATCGCTGTCTCATGTCAGATTCTGTCTCCCAAGTCGCTTCCTCGACGCCGTGACGGCTCCACTGCACTTTCACCAACGGAATCAACTTGGTTCTGAGTTGTTTCTCCTTCCGATCAAGGATCTGAATCGGTCGCTCAAAGTAGCTCAGAGTCTCGTCTAACTCGGCTTCGTCAGGATGAAGGATATGAGAAATATCTGGTTGATACTTTCGCAGCATAGAGACGTGAAAAACGTCGTGAATACCAGATAAAGACGGAGGAAGTGCAAGTCTGTAGGCAAGATCGCCTATCTTCTCGAGAATCTCGTACGGCCCGATGAATCTCGGAGATAACTTCCCTCTCTTACCGAATCTGACAGTGCCTCTGAAAGGTGAAATCTTCAGAAAGACTCGGTCTCCCTGATCAAAACTTAGAGGTCTACGCCTGACATTCGCATACTTTTCCTGTCTATCTTGAGCTGACTTCATTCTGGTCTGAATGATCTTAACCTGCTCTGCCATATCTCTAAGCATCTCCGGTCCCAAATCTGGTGACTCGGATAAATCATCCCAAAACAACGGAGATCGGCACTTCTTACCATACAAAGCCTCAAAAGGCGCCATACCGATACTCGCTTGGAAGCTGTTGTTGTAAGAAAACTAGACAAGAGGCAAAGAATCCTGCCAACTAGTGCCAAAATCTAGCACTACCGCTCGCAGCATATCCTCTAACGTCTGGATAGTCCGCTCTGACTGTCCATCGGTCTGAGGATGATAAGCTGTACTCAGATGCAATCGAGTACCAAGTGCCCCCTGAAGACTGTGCCAGAAGTGAGAAGTGAATCTAGGATCTCTGTCTGAAACGATCGACTTCGGCACACCATGCAGTCTCACAACATTGCTAACATACAACTCAGCCATCTGATCATGACGATACGTCATCCTGTACGGAATAAAACATGCAGACTTCGTCAATCGGTCGATCACTACCCAAATGGCATCGCATCCTCGAATGAATCGTGGTAGCTTCGTGACGAAATCCATGGAAATGTGATCCCACTTCCATTCAGGAACAGATAGACTGCGCAACAAACCTCCTGGTCGCTTCCGTTCTGCTTTCACCTGCTGAAAATTCAAACACCGAGATACAAACCTCGCTACGTCGCTCTTCATTCTCTTCCACCAGAACTGGTTTTTCAGATCGTTGTACATCTTACGACCTTCAGGATGAATACTAAACCGACTGCAATGAGCCTCTTGAAGAATATGCTGCCTCAAATCCGAAATATCAGGCACAACAATACGGTTATTCACATACAATACATCATCTCTAACCTGGAATTCAGACTGATGTCCAGATCTGACTTTCTCTACTGAAACCTGAATGCTCGGCTCAGACTTCTGTGCTTCTCTGATTGCAACAAACAACTCCGGTTCGGCTTGAATAGCAAACACTCTGATAGTCTCCATATCTGTTTCAAACTCTAAACCAGAAGTGCAACAATCCTCGATCAACTGAGAAATACCAATAGTAGTAAGAGATAAAGAACATAGCTTTCGGCTCAAGGCATCTGCAACTGCATTCTACTTCCCCGGATAATACTTGATTTCACAATCGAAATCCTTCAACAGATCTAACCATCTTCTCTGTCTCATATTCAGCTCTGCCTGAGAAAAAAAGTACTTAAGACTCTTATGATCATAAAAGATCTTGAAGGACTCACCATAAAGATAGTGACGCCAGATCTTCAGAGCAAAGACGATCGCAGCTAGTTCAAGATCATGAACCGAATAACGAGTCTCATGCGGTTTCAGCTGCCTCGATGCATACGCTATCACATGCTTATGCTGCATAAGAACACAACCCAAGCCTCGGTTAGAAGCATCACAATAGACTGTGAAACCTCCAGTACCTTTCGGAATAGAAAGAATCGGAGCACTGGTCAGTCTCCTCTTCAGATCAACAAAGCTAGCCTCACAATTTGCAGTCCAGACAAAAGGCGCATTCTTCTGAGTCAGCTGGGTAATAGGCTTGGAAATAGACGAGAAACCCTCGATGAAACGACGGTAATAACAAGCTAAACCCATGAAGCTTCGGATCTCCGGCACTGAAGTAGGTCTAGGCCAATTCAGATTTAAAAAGAGTCCAAGTAACCTCTGTACCTTTACTCTCAAATGCTTTCTTTGTCATGATTCACCAGCTCTTAGCACCACCACGCAGCTGATGAATTACTAACCTGATTCGGCGGTCATCTGTGTAGTCAATGGAATCAAACAACTGATCCATATCATCCAACCAACTCTCACAGTCAACTGGATTTTCTGAACCCATCAACAATGGCGGATTGAACGACTGAAACCTCTTCAGCAAGGTTTCCATAGGAGTCGCTGAAGCATCCAACTGATCAACCTCAGTGCTAGCTTGCTCAGTCGCAGGGATAACTGGTTGTGTGTTTCTGTTTATCACTCGACGAGGACCCATCTGATAATCAAAGGTTAGGACACGAGATATCTCAATCGCTACAATCAGTGCCCTTACAACCGCTTGGAATACCGGATACCAGTCGGTAACAGAAACAGTTATATCTCAAGTAGATCATGCTTTATAAATTAAATCACATAACCATGTAATTCAATAATTCTCAATAATAAAGCATGCTCGCATGGAATTAAGTACATAGTTAAAATAATTCAAACACATGCGAGGAGCCAATACACGCAGACTCGATCTACCCGCTCACTCTAGTTCGACCAAGAATCTTAATGCTCTGATACCACTTAATGTGAGACCTCGTGCCAAAGGAAGCACGCCCGCGCTCATACCTCGCAAAGAGGCCGCGCGCCCGCGCCAAAGGAAGCGCGCCCGCGCCGTCCCCTCGCCCAGAAAGGTTAAGGCACTGTAATAAACTCAATCAAAACCTAAACACTTGCATTAAGAGTATTTGACATTCCAATAACAATACAAGAAAGGTTTAGGGAAGAGCAACATTCAATTCAATAGCACCTACATCGTTTCTTGCTTACAAAACATATACGAGAAGTTTGAATGACTAAACATGATCGCAAAACATAACTAGGTTGACATGGTGATTCGACTTCTAAACGAGTCTCACTTCTATCTCTTGCTCTGGACGCTAACCAGGTCTATGCTGACTTGATCCTGCCCTTCCTGTTGCCAAGTACACATACAAAACAAAGCAACAGCCGGATAACCGGTGAGAATGATAATCCCAGTAAAAGCAACATATCAAGTAATGAATATACAACATGCTATCAAACCACATATTCAAGTCGAAGTTAATGATATGCATGTCTTTAAAACCAGGATATCGATTCTGATAAACACGGGAGTATTACTCTGCTTTTGGGATCCCGAGGATGAGATCACGTAACGACTCACCGACTCTCCCAATCGAGGTGGTGCCACGTATCCCACTCCTCTAGACTTTGAGCAACCATAATGAGTATGCTAGCACTAGGCGAAATACTACAACCTAGGCCACTCAATCATAGTTCCCAAACGTCTAACAAAAAGGGTGGTTATGCCCGCTGAAATCAAAGTAGGCTCAAGATGAATGCATAACAGAAACATAAACATGAGCCACATAACAAAAACTCAATCAATCAACAAATACAAGTTCCACATGCTAGAACAAGTATCGATGCAATATGTGATTTAAAAAGGGGAAACTCGAGAACCAACAGTCCCGAGTATGCTATCCTGCTACGATGACTGCTTTTACCTTTCAATGCAGTAGTTCCAACTCTGGATAAGCTACAACAAAAGGTTTAATCAACAACTAAACAATCCAACAACACAGGCAACGGTTCAAGGTAATCTCTTTACCGTTCTTCGTCCAATTCTCGACGACCAAATGCTGCTAACACAGGGCTTGACAACTCCAAACGAATCTGTTCAGATACAATCAAAGATCAATTACCATGATCGACTTACAAGCCAAGTTCAACAACTTCAAAAACGGTTCAAATCTCCAAAACTCAAACCGACGGCATAACGGCTATAACTGAACAAACCGACAACGCAGACAGCAGTTCAATAGCGATATAACCTCATAAAAATTCTAAGACAACCAAAACAAAGCAAACCCATCAATCTCAAAATCCACATTTTCGAAAATGGCTTCCAAAAATCATAACAAATCCGAACGTCGCTCTAATTCAAAACCGACAGATAATAAACGATCAGAACTCTGTAGAGAACAACATACTCGAATCTCAAACGATTCTAACAACATCCAAAAACTAGAATGTATCCGATCGTAGAAAAACTTACGATATAACGGAGCTCTCGCTGCAGTGATCGCTAAACTGCCTTCAGAAATAAATTCCAACGGTCGGATCGTGCTCGGACTGGAATCCCAAAGCTTGGAAAAGCTTGGAGGCGTGAGAATGGAGGGAGACGGCTTGGAGGGGATGAAGAAGACTTTGTCAACCAATTTCTAAGAGTAGATAATATATAAAATCCACAATTTGTGTTTTAGTCCCTGAAAAATCCAATTTTTGCAAAAAGGACCCTGATCAAAATCGAGTCGGCTCGTGAACTCTGTAATCTCCGATTAACTCAAATAAACTCATTTAAGATAAAAAATGGGGCGTTACACTATTACATAGCTTACACAGAAGAATGCACCATTTGTTTGGTCTGAGGCATGTGAAAGGAGTTTTGTTGAACTGAAGAAGAGATTGACTACTGCGCCAGTGTTGACAATCCCTAAAGGTACTGGTGATTTTGTTGTTTATTGTGATGCTTCTCACCAGGGTTTGGGATGTATTTTAATGCAGAAAGGACATGTTGTGGCTTATGCTTCTCGACAACTGAAACCACATGAGATTAGGTATCTGATTCATGATCTTGAATTAGCTGCTATCGTTTTTGCATTGAAGATTTGAAGACATTATTTATACGGCGAGAAGTTTGAAATCTTTTCTGATCATAAAAGTCTGAAGTATCTATTCTCACAATCTGAATTGAACATGAGACAACGACGATGGCTTGATTTATTGAAGGATTTTGATTGTGAAATCAAATACTATTCGGGAAAGTCTAACGCAGCAGCAGATGCCCTGAGTAGAAAAGTATGTGCTCTATATTTATCTACTGTAGGTGTATCTAGTTTGATTGAGAATTGTTGTGTTTCTGGGTATGTATTTGAGATAGATAGAAGGCCGATGAGAGTGTATGCAATTAGTGCTGAGCCAGAGTTATTGATTTGTATCAAAGAAGCACAGAAAGCTGATCAGAGTATACAGAAATCGATTGAAATGATCAAATCAGGACATCAGTCTGAGTACAAGGTTAGTGATGACGATATCTTGTATGTGAATAACCGAATAGTTGTTCCTAATATTACAGATTTGAGACAGAATATACTGAAAGAAGCCCATTGTAGTCGCTTTAGTGTTCACCCTGGAGGCAGAAAGATGTACAACGACTTGAAGAGTCAGTACTGGTGGAAGCAAATGAAGTCTGATGTGACTGAATTTGTATCTAAATGTTTGAATTGCCAACAGGTGAAAGCTGAAAGAAAGAAACCGGGTGGCTTATTACAGAGTTTATCAATTCCTGAATGGAAATGGGATCACATTTCCATGGACTTTGTAACGAAGTTACCGCGATCATCTCGAGGATGCGATGCTGTTTGGGTGATCATCGACAGGTTGACGAAATCTGCGTACTTTATTCCTTATCGAATGACTTATCGTCATGATCAAATGGCGGATCTCTATATTCGAGAAGTGGTAAGACTACACGGTGTGCCAAAGTCGATTGTATCTGACCGAGATCCGAGGTTTACTTCGCACTTTTGGCATAGCCTACAGGAAGCTCTAGGTACACGTTTACATTTGAGTACTGCTTACCATCCTCAAACCGACGGTCAATCTGAACGAACAATTCAGACGCTTGAGGACATGCTTAGAGCTGTAGTACTTTATTTTGGTGTTACATGGCAAAATTCTATACCACTCGTGGAATTTTCTTATAACAACAGTTATCAGACGAGTATAGAGATGGCACCATTCGAAGCATTATATGGGAAGAAGTGTCGATCGCCGCTGTATTGGGATGATATTTCTGAGGTACCTGAGTTAGGACCTGATATGATCAGACAGATGACTGAGAAAGTGAAAGTGATACAGCAGAGAATGAGAACAGCACAGCATAGACAGACCAGATATGCAAATGTACGACGACGGCCGTTATCTTTTGATCAGGGGGATATAGTGTTTTTGAAGATTTCACCGTTCAAAGGCACCGTTCGATTTGGTAAACGAGGGAAATTATCTCCGAGGTATATTGGGCTGTATGAGATTCTCGAGAAGATAGGCAATCTAGCTTATCGACTCGCTCTTCCTATGTCTTTATCTGGAATACATGATGTCTTTCATGTATCGATGTTGAGGAAGTACATATCTGATGCATCTCATGTGATTCACTCCGATGAAGCTCAGTTGGATGACACTCTTAGCTATTTCGAGCAACCTATTCAGGTTCTTGATAGAAAGACAAAGCAACTCCGAACGAAGACCATTCCATTGGTGAAGATTCAATGGAGTCGACACGGAGTTGAAGAAGCGACTTGGGAAGTCGAAGAAGATATGAAGCAACGATTTCCTTACTTATTTCATTGATGTGAGTTCTTATTCAGTTTTCAGTTATTCTTTATTCTTATGAGCATGCGGACTGCATATCTATACTGTTTATGAATTCGAGGATGAACTCATGTCTTAGTGGGGGAGAAATGTAAGGCCCGGGATTAATTAGAGATTAATCCGAATTTGTTTAATTTTAATCCGAGTATATTTAATTTGGGAATATTTAGAGTTTTGATTTAAATTCTAATATTCTTAAATTATTTAGGATTGAAATTGAATTAAAATAAGAGCCGAGGACCAAATTGCAATTATTGAAGAGTTGAGGGACCAAATTGCAATTCTCTTATAACTTATCAGATTTGAAGTGTAAGAGTCAGCTTATGCAACGTGTAAGCATGGAATTTTGTTCAGAATTTTGAAGCCAAGAACAGAGAGCTCGATTGCTTTCATTTCTCTTTGAGTTTTTGATCTTCAAAACCATGTAACTTTTGAACCGGATATCTGATTTTGATTCCGAAAAGTGTTCTGGAATCCTTACGACAAGGGCTTCGATTTGGTGTAAGATTTTATATCTTTTAGCATGGTTTGAATTTCGAAAATTGACAGATATCAGATATTGAGTTTTCAATCATGTTTTGAAATTTGTATTGCGTCTAGTTTCGACACCGGATCAAAGTTGGATGATTGAAGGGATTGTTTATGATTTGTAGCATGTATATCGATGATTATAGCTGCTGTTATGATTTTATGCTATTGAATTTGATAAAATATATGCTGATATATGAGTTTGAGTTACAAGTTTCGAAGTCGGGATTACGTCGGTTACCGATTTGGAATCGCTACGTCGTTTAATCGAGTTTTGGAACAGTTTTGATAGCCGAATTCTGAGTTGAAGTTGTTATTGAGATGTTATAGTATTTTTCTTATTCAGTTTCAGTTGAGTTTGAACGATAAACGACACAAGACGCCGACTTGAACGAACGAATAAAGAGTTGAGGTTTGAAATGCGATTTATTGATGAATTCTTGATGGTTTTGACTCGTTTCTGAAATGATAGATTGATATGAAGTTTGATATACGTATTTTGATTATATCTCGCAGATTTGAAGAGTTCAAAACCTCGATAAACGAAGGTATAATGACGACATCGTGAAGTAGGGACTTTGAAACTCAAAAACGATTATCTTTGAGTTGGCCCGCAAAAATCACATACTTGTTTATGTTTTGATTTGATTGTGGTGTTGTCGATCCATCTCAGGTAGTGGATCTTTAAATTTGAGTTGATATGATGTTATATCGAATTGATTCTAAGCCAAGGTTGCGGTTAACCTTATTTGCGAGTCGTTTACGAATTCGTTAGATGGATATCCATGTCAAGATCATTTATAAATCTTGATGGCTTCGAAGTTATATGAATCAATTTTTAGTTAAAGCGTTTGAGTACTCTATTTGTTGAGTTGAGTTTTAAATATAGTCGATATGATTTATTTAACGCTTTCAATATGTTGGTTATACTGAGAATTGTATCTCACCGGAGTTATCCGGCTGTTGTATTGTTTTGTATGTGTGCATGACAACAGAGAGGGCAGGAGCTGATCATCGACGTCATTGACAGCTGGGAGAGAGTCTAGCACGTGAGGACTCGGGTTGTAGATGATGTTTTGAATGTTAGAAGCAAGGAACCTTAGAACTTGTTGGTTTTGGAATACATGTATGAAACTTGAGATAGTTTGGGTCGTTTATCGTTCTTTAGCGACTTGGTTGATGTAATAAAGTGCATGTATACTTGCTTGAGACACTGTTTATATGTATAAGCTTGTGTTCATATCAAAATATCAGGTTTGGGAGCTGTAATTTTCGGGCAAGAATCTGTCCAGGGCAGCGCCCGAGCTGCAGAAAACAGCAGCCCAAGCGCGGCCCGGGGCAAAAAGTTGCTCTTCGATTTGAGCATGGCGCGCCCGAGCGGCGCTTTTCAGCCGCTCGAGCGCAGCCTATTTTAAAAAAAAAAAAAATTTTTTTTTCATTTGTTACAGCTTCGGATGCTTGGTGATTGCTTATTCATTAATTGCCCTTAAGATTTGAGATTAGCGACCCGAGGCCCTACATGCTCCGCATGCTCCGAACGGCTTTGGGCCTTCCAAACTCGTTTGGCTGTTTTTGGAATGTTTGAGTCCCCCAGAACCCTTCCTGCCATTTTTGGACGTTTCAGATCTGATTTTCCACTTATTTTCACCAAATAATGACTCCTTAAACATGTTTTACACTCTTAAAATTATATATTATTTTCTAACATGTTTAAAATCACTTAATCTTGTAAAATGGAACCGCACTACAACACATACATCATTAGTTGTGCTTAAATATTATAAAGAGACGCTTAAATGATTTATGAATATCTCAGTCAACATGTAAATCTTAACTTTGTGTTTCTTGGTGGGTCGAGCTAATTTGGTCCATTCTTGATGGAGCTTGCTAGATGCTCAACTTGATTTATTAGTGTTGAAAATTGTTGTGAATTGCATATTTTGAAAATATGTTGCTAAGTTATCTCTCTATAATTATAATTTTAAGGGGGAGAAAATTTTGAGCTTAAATTGTATCTTTTTTATTCACACAAAAGGGGATAAATATGTTAGTTAAAATATGATTTTTAGCATTACTTGAATTTCAATGGTCATATTTTTATCCAAGTTTTGTGATCATCAAAAAAAGGGAGATTGTTGGGTTGTGAAATACAAAAAATCTTGATTTTGATGATAACAAAACTTGTTATTATGTTTCTAACATATTTACTCTAGTGTGAAGTTTCTAAACTCAAGATGGAAGCCAAAACTCTAAATTAGCCAAACTGAATTTCTGGCGAGCTCTAGTGTTTCGATGATATCTCACAGCTCATTGATGCAAGTGATTAGCCGCCAAGATTACTGGATAGAAGATTCAATGTTATCTAGATCAAACTGACGTCTCAGGACCAAATGAAATCTGATCAGTCGAGAAAGAATACATAAGTAGTTGACCTCGAGCAATTCCGGTATTTTGGACATATCTTGTAGCTCGATTATCCAAATGGAACGATTCAGCATGTGTTGGAAGACAATGATCTACATTTCATATTCACAAGTTGAAATCTGAATCTAATTATAAGGAGCTGTTAAACTGCATTGAATTTGCTGGTTCAGAACTGAAATTCTGTAGAGCAAAATTTTTGGCATAGTCTGGTATTTCGAGCATATCTCCCTCATATAAACTCGAAATGGAGTGATTCTTGATTTCGTAGAAATCTAAGAGAAAGTGTTACAACTTTTATGCTTATCACTTTGGCTAGAAATCAACGAATCAAGAGATATAATACTCAACTAACTATACGTACTCAACTGATTTGGTGTTCAACTGAATTTTGAGCAGCTCTGGTATTTTGAGCATACATTTTGCATATGAACTCCAAATTGATTGAATCTGGTGGCGTTGGAAAGCTAAGATCAAGGAATACAACTTTTGTATTCATCATATTGCCCAAATATCAACATATCATGCCATAAGTTTACCTCAGAGACTGAGTTTGCTCAACTGCTACAGTACTTCAGTTGAGCTTCAAGTTAAGTTGCGTTCAGTTGAGCTCGAAGATTAGTTGAGCTCCAAAAACAGTACAAAAACATTATAACGACTCTATTTCTGTGTCTAACGGCTATATCATTCTTGGAGCTTATAAATATAACTTCTTGAAGATCAAATACAAGCTTTCAAAAGGGATATTGAAGGCAGAGGGTAGCTAAAAAGATTATCAACTAGACTGAGAGAAAAGCCTAATGTGTGAAGAACAAGAAGAAAGATGAGCGTTCAATGCCAACTTCTTCATACCAAATCAAGTTTATAGAACACTCTTCCTTGTCCAAAATCTTTGTATATTAGTTGAGAGAGCTCACTCACACACATACGAGAGATGTACTTTGAAATTTTAGTTGAGTGAGAGTCTTAACAGAAAGACGTTAAATATTGTGTTCGTAGTCTTGACATAAGAGACGTTAAATATTATGCGAATTGTGAGGTTGTGGCCTACAATCGAGTGTGCTAGGAGTTCTAAGATAGGCAATGGATAAGTCCTAGTCTTGGAGTGGGTTTGAACAAATGTGTTTTATAAATCAAAGTCTTCTAGTGAATCCTTCCGATGAGGAAGAAGGGGTGACGTAGGAGTTGTTGAAATTTTCAAACATCCATAAATAAATCCGGGTCTATTTATCGAATTTACTTTACTTTTGCTACTGATTTTTAAGATTTATTGTTGAAACATTTTATGCGTTCTTAATAGCATACAAAGTTGTTGATAAAATGCTTCAACCAAAATATTTTCATTATTTCAACTTACATTGTTTTCAAATCACTTACAAAATGCTTTATCGGTTTCTACGAAGGATTATTTCAAGTGTCTTCCGCTTGGTTTGAAAACCAAACTCGATTTAATTCATCGGTGCTCAATATTTCAAGAACCTAGCTATTGTAGTTCAAAATATTTTTAAGTTTGTATTCACCCCCCACTCTACACACCATTTTCGATCATGTCACATCTTGATTCTATTGTCTCAAAAAAGTTTGAGTATATAGATCTGATGGTTGCTAATATCATGGAATGCATGGATGAAGCACATAAATTGATGATCATGACCGCCATGAGTTATACGAGAGGTGAGATGAGCAGAATCAACAATAGTGGAGAATCTGTGCCAAATATCACTGAAAAGTCTCAGGATCAAACAGTTAATCCAAAGAAAACTGCTGATGAGAGCCACAAATCTAATGAGGGTGGATGATCTAGTGGAGGTTCCCGGCTGGTGGTAACCGCCGTCGGGATAATTCGGATCTGACCATCAAGGTCACAGATACACTACCCTTCACAAAAGATAATATGAACTTTGGGGGAAGATTTTGCAAAATCATAAAATCAGCGGGCACCCATCATTCAGAGCTTTGCGGTTACCAACCCTAGAGCACAACCTGGCTTCTATGATGAACTATATGCTCGCCCATAACCCATGTTGAACACTCGGGGGGGCAACCACTTATCATCATCCAATAACTGGACCACCAGCGGTGGATCAGGAACTAATACGGGAAATGGTGCAGGACCTATATGAAATAAGAATTAGGCCTATTACTAGGTCTAAGTTCCACAAGCCTTATCCAGCGAACATCGAAATCAATAACCCTTACCCAAATGGCTTCAAAGTACTTGATTTCACACTCTTTTTAGGATATGATGGTCAGTCATCCACAGATCATGTAGTATGGTTCAACATACTGTGTGGGACACTGGAAAACTAAAAGAACTTCCCTTTCTTCAAGCTCAGGTTGTTCCCAAATACTTTTATTGGGACGACATTTACTTGGTACACTCAACTTCCAAGGAACTCCATTTATACTTGGTAGGAACTGGAGAAACTATTCCATACTCACTTTTATCGAACTAAACCAGAAGCTTGCATTGGTGATATGTCCAGGTAGACCCATAAATTAGGAGAAATATCATGGTTGTTCATTGAACGCTTTAAAATTATGAAGAGCTGTTGTAACGTGTTTCCTTCCAGAACATGAATTTGTCAAATTAGCCCAGAGAGGGTTGGATTTTGAGTTGAGAAATAAGTTCCATGTAACTGAATTCCGTGATTTCTATGAAATGACCGCGAAATTGGCCGAGTACGAGGAGCTATTACAAGAAGAGTCACGTAGAAAGAATGCTACTGTCGGTTCCTACTATCAGGATGCGGAGGATGTGGCTGTTGGAGTAGGTGCCCGTTTAGCCAAGTGTTGGTCGAGGGTTCTTGTAATAACTCTTGTATGACAATCTTTATTTTAATAATATTTGATTTTATTAATTTGACACATCTTTATTTTATACTCATGCTAGTTGTATAGATAAAGCCTTTGAATATTCAAATAGTAGAAAGAATATTATGAGATGGTCATGTAATGGCTATCATGAAACTCAAATCGTTTCTAGTTGATTCAGCCGCAAAAAATAATGATAAAGGCCACTCGAGCTTGAGACTAATATTTGCGATGTGAGTACCACGTTTCATTGGTAGGGGACATAGTGATGTCCAAGCATGCAAATAGGTGCTCCTTGTAGAGTGCACTGAACATCTCTTCCCAAAAAAATTTCCGAGTGGTTCTCACTTATTGAGTAGAAAGGTCCTAGTTTATGGTTGTACACTATTAGTCCTTATGACCCGGTACAACATGGAGACTCTATGTGCTAGAGCTTCACTTTGAATTCTTTACTGGCTCCACTAGGGTCATCAGGTGGCAAGTTTGGGTGTTGTGTCGAAACATGCAGGAGTCGATGATTTGTTATCGATTCAATGAAAACTCTCGATAAACCAATGGTTTTCAAATCTGTTGGGATATATGAGTTGAAAGGACCGTACTGTATGCTATCCATTGAATGGTTCTTGCAGGCACTATCATTTGATACATAGGGAGTAATGTAAGCAATGTTGCTAGACATTTAACATGACTGGTTGGGTACCATCAGACTTGAGTTCTGACGTTCTTATTATCATGGAGATGAAAAATAAGAATGAAGCTATATAGGGTAAGCTCATATAGGGACTTGTTGATCCCGAATCACATGGAGATGTGAACCCACTGCTAGTTGTATCATTGAACCATTGAGGGTCACACAAGTACTGACTTTCTAGATCCCGTTGAGAATAAAATTAGTTCAATTAGTTGAACGGCTTATAAAAGAGTTTTGTTAGGATCGAATATATGTGTAGAAGGAGGGTGAATACACACTTATAGTATTTCAAAAATATTCTCCAAACTCTTTGCGAGCAGTCTTAATAGAGTTACCTATTAAGACTATTTTTCTTTATTCTCAAAAGAAGTTTTGGACTACTAAAATAATGATGATAAACATTCCAAATGCTGTTGTGATATCTCAAAATATATTTAAGTACGTATAAATGATAAAATGAGTAAGCAGTTGAAATAAATAAGACAAGATATATGGAAGTTCGAAGCAAACTGCTTCTACGTCTCCCCTTCTTCCACTTAAAAAAGAAATTCACTAGAAGACTTTGGTTTATACAGTTTTTTATATACAAACCACTCCAATCGTAGGACTTATCCTTTGTCTAGATCGAAGCTCCTGTAACCAACATAAATTAATACAAAAAGTTTTAAAGGCAAAACTTGAAATAAGTGTAGTTTGAATGAATCCTTAGATTCAAACAGATGAGCAACTCATATTTGACAATTCTGATATGAGCTGTTTAAAGTTGACTCTTCGCCATTTTGATCCTTAGATAGATCTGATCTGTAGCTTGTATATGTGGGCTTAGTGAGCAGTAGAGGTAAGTATATGAAAAGTGCTCAGATAGTTTTCTGATAACTTTCGAGATTGTTGTTTTCTTCTTGTTGTTGTCGTTGTTTTCTTCGAAAGCTTCTTCTCTATATATAGCTAACATTTTGTAACGTTCATCTTCATAAGTTGTAATGCCTGAGATTATTTAATTTTAATACGAAAATATTTAATTTGAAATTTTTTTGAGTTTAGAAGTAAATTATAATATTCTTAAATTATTTAAGATTGAAATTGAATTAAAAATATTTCACAGGGACTGATTTGCAAATAGTGAAGAGTTGAGGGGCCAAAGTGCAAAAATGGATTTTTAGTGGGGGACACTTGTCTTGTTAGCATATTAACGTGTATATCATGAATTCAGATCACAATGGAAGCAAAGAAATCGAAAACTCAGAATTCCCAACTTTATTTTCACCTTCAAATTTTGATTTCTCAAGATCCGGCCATCCGATTTCAATTACGGACATAGTTACACGATACTTGAAAGAATAGCTTCGATTTGATGTAAGTATTATGATGTTTCCAGCATATTTCAAAAATGGGATGATGAAGAATTCAGAATTTTATTGTATATTTATGTTCTAGAGGTTGTATACATTGATATATCGAAATCGGATCGAAGAACGGACAACGATTGAAATTGATATGAATTTTCCAACATGGTTCGAAATTCATGACATCTGATGTGGTTGTTATTTGATGATATATTGCTGGTATAAGATGTTTATGAAGTTGTTTTGAATGATAGAGTTGTTAGATTTCAGTTTCAGTTACGTTACGCCGTCAAGTCAAGAATTGGCCAGTATTGGATTCTCTATGATTGAGCTGAGATATATTTGATTTCATTTCTGATATTCCTAGATATATTGCTGTGTTTTCAAAATTAAAACAAGGGATATCGACTCAAGAAGTTGCGGCGTCGAATTGAAGGAAGATTGAACAAGGTTGGTGATTTCTAGCCTTGAGATTTGATAAGAGTTATGCAGATTTTGATAGCCTTTGTTATGCTGCAGCTTGTGAAGAATAAAGAGCTTTGAAACCGAGATAAGAAGGTATAAGACAACCTTAGAGTAAAGGGTTTTGAACACTCAATATGACTCTATTGAGTGCCCTTTCTAAAATCACATAATATGTGCTTAATTGATATTGATTGTATAGATGATTACTTGCTTGATTTAGCTTTCCTTTTGGTTGGCCTTTACCCTTATTCTACTAGACTTTGATGCATTCATATTGAGCCAACTTCTTATTGAGATTTTTATGGCTGATTTGCCAAGAGATAGAGGATGTTTGGACTTGTATTGAGGAGCTTTAGCGATTGACGTATTCCTATTGCGAGAATCTCGGTACAGTGGGCCAAAGTCCGGGAATAAAAACCCAAAGCCACCTTGAATGGGAGTGTTGGTGGGAGATTTGTTGTGTTCTTCTTCCCAGGGATCCCGAAAAGAGAACCGATATCGAGTTTTGAAACTGATTTTAAATCATGCATTTCTTTAGTTGTTTCTAGAAGAGTTTATAATCTTTTGATGAATGCTTGATTTACTTCATGCTGATATGCCTATATGTTGTATTGCCTAAGATGAAATGCACGTTTAGTTGTTTTATATGGGATTAAATTCTCACCGGAGATATTCGGCTATTGCTTTGTTTGTATGTGTGCATGACAATAGGTAGGGCAGGAGCTGGTCAGATGACAAGAATGGATCGAGATTGAGAGATTAGACATGGATACTTCGGGTTTTGAGTAGAGTTTGTTGTCATAACTTTGTTGTAAACTCAAAGGCTTGTGAAATATACCAATTAGACTTGTATTGTAGTAACTTAGAGAGCTTTGTACATTTGGTATCAACTTTTGGAGAACTCATGTTGAACAAAGATGTTGTTTGCATGTCCTCAATTAAGTTATCATGTTTGTTTCGTTTATTGTAAACCTTATTAGATGTATATAGATGGTTATACATCACTATATCAGCAAAGGACAGCAAAAGAACAGAAGTTCAGAGGTACGGGCAAAGTACAGCTCGCTTGAGTGCCATATGGTGCGTTCGAGCGAGCCTTGTTAGGCTAGAACCCGAGGATTGCTCGCTCGAGCGCCCGAGCATGTGCTCGAGCAAGCCATGCTCGGGTCCTCCTTTAAAAAAAAATTTAGATGGTTTACTTACCTCTTTGCTTGAACTTCATTAACTAAGATTAATTTCTCAATAAGAATTTAGATTAGCACCCAAGGTCCCCACAACAGGTGGTATCAGAGCATAAGTTCTGGACAGATTAGAGATAAGCGAGCGGGGTAGATCGAGTCCTCTTGATCCATTTAATTATGTTAGCATGACTTGTTCTTTAAAATTAAATTGATTACATGATTATGTGCATTGATTTTACAAGCATGCTTTACTACTTTAAGAATTATGTGCTTACCTGAATATCTGAGTTGATTGGAATAATGTATTATTTGAGAATGAATCAGAACCAATTTTGATCAGAACTCGATCTCTTGAGAACACATGAATATGCCAATCAGAGGGGAACTGAAACAGAATGGTTGTGCACTAATCCTTTTCTATATCAGATATGCTTCCTCATCAAGCACCGATTACTAGACAGACAGTGGTTGTTCCTTAGCCATAACAGGCAAATGTGCCACAAGCCGCAGAAGCTCCTAGACCAAAACAGGGCTGTGAGGACCTCGGTTATAATCATCTAATCAAATATAAATCATACAATAAACAACAATAAAACAAGATAATTTTTTTTTAATAAATATACAACAAGTTCTAAAAGTTATTCAACTTCTAAACCGACGCCTCACGTCTATCGTTCGATCCCAAGCAAACCATGCCGACTCTGTCTAGCTCCTGCCCCACCTGTTGTCAAATACACATACAAAACAAGACAACAGCCAGATAACTCCGGTGAGAATAAAATCCCAGTAAAAGCGACGTAACATGTAATATCAAGTAAGTATATTAAAATCATAATATACATTCATATTCTTCAATGAAAATGCAAATGAAATGCATGAGTTAAAAAAATCGGGATTATCAAATCAGATAATCAAAGGAATCTCGGACAATCGATTAGGATCCCGAGGTCAAGATCACGCAAAAACTCACCGACTCTCCCGCTCGAGGTGGTATCACGTGTCTCAATCCTCTAGACTTTGGTGCAACTATAATGAGTATTCGGGTCGCTAGGCGTAACTCAACAACCTAGGCCACTCAAATATATCTCCCAAATTGTCTAATTCGCATCGGGCAAATCAGCCCATTTCAAAGTCAAGGATTTAGGCACAAGATGAATGCACATGATTTAGATGCAATTAAATCCAGATCAAGATAATAAATCTATTAATCAAACAGTAAAATATCATAACTGTCATCATATTCCGTTCGTATATTCAAAATCATGAATATATTCGATAACCATCGAAGTATTTTTTTTAAATAAACAAACTCATGCTTTTAATCAAATATATGTATCAATACTTCAAACAATTTCATATAGACAAACTCATGTCTTCTAAATAATATCGTAAATCAAATAATCATCAAAATTATCATTCAATATTAAATAATCAAATAAAAATGCAAGTATGTGATTTTAATCGGGAACTCGAGAATCTCAAACTCGCTCGAGTATTCATTCCCTTCGAAATCAACATCAACTCATACCTCAGTTTTCCAAGTCTGGAAAAGTTCAAACCCCTAGACTGTTGATATCTACCTTTAAATATCCTTGACAGGCTTCGAATCTGCAAAAAATCACAAAATATACAAAAGTCAACATCTGTCAACTCTAGTCAAACTTTGACCGATACATTTGCAAACTTTATCGCGTTCTCACCGCTTCACTGTTTGGAATCTCGACTCGAAACTTGGATATTTGGATCTATCACGTCGAGACGATAAAATAATGGTTAACTTGCAGGAGGTCGCCGGAAAATCGAAGGAGGCGGCGGCGACGCGGCGATGATTCAAACGTGCTCCAAAAATTATGAAATTTGGCAGGCTTGTCGAGCTCGACGAGACAATTCCAACCATAAAAACCACGGCCGGAACGGAGCTCGGACGCGGTCGGGATCGGAGAAAAACGAGCCGACTTCGGTGAAGTTCAAAAGCTTTGATTTGCTCGATTCCTTCACCAAAAATGCTAAATAAGCTTGGGAAATGTTCTTCACAACTCAAAGAATCGATTACTAGCTTTAAAACCAACAAAAACGAGCTCGAATCGCGAAAATCATACCGAGGAAGACGATGAACAGTACTCGCGCAGATCCCATATGTTCTTCGTCAATTTCCCGGCAATCCATCCATCGGATCATCAATTTTTTATACCAATAGATTCATCTTGATCTTAGCTACAACTTCGCCGTTCGGATCTTTGATCGAAGCTCCGGTGAATGGCCGGAAAAATAAAAAACCTGGACTGCTACAGCGAAACCAAATTCTGTGCAGAACCCATATGTTCTAACTCGATTTCCTGACGATCCAACCGTCGGATCGTCAATTTCTTTGCACCAATAGCTGCGTCTAGATGTTGGCTACAAAGTGATTGATCGGATCTTCGATCGGAGCTCCGGTGAACGGTCGGCGATGGCAAACGTGGGACTGCTACAGTGAATACGAAAATTGGGGAAAAATTCAAAACTCTGTGATTGCTTTTATGATGCCCATCACGCGTTGTTTTCTATTTATAGTAACCCGATAATTTCCTGATCCGGACCAATTTATTAGATACTCAAATGGTAAAATTAATCTCCAATATGATATTTTTCTGATACACACACCCAACATCAATTAATACCATTTCTGAAATTATTGACTTTGACCAGTCAATTGGACTCAAAATTTTCCAAATTAAATACTAAATCCAATTTAGACTCTGACCAGTCCAATCGGTCAAATATTCTTCAAAATTATGTTATCTGGCATAAATAATTATTTTTATTTCAATATCTCAATAATTAATCCAAAATGCCAAATATTCGAGATCTCTAAAAATAATCAAACTCATTGATTAATTGACACGTGTATTTTGTAAATACACTCTATAATCTCATTAGCAATAATAATAATTTCGTCAACTCAATAATTATTTCAATTGTTAATTAATTCGGTAATTAATTTTTTTTTCGGGGCGTTACAATTCTCCCCCTCTAAGAATTGATTTCGTCCTTGAAATCGCATATAATCTGAGCACATCAGATAAAGATCTGAAAGAATCTGTACTCAATCTCATTGCAATAAAGAGATTCGGATATCTCTAACTCATATCTTGTTCTATCTTCCAAATGACTTATTTGATTCTTATTTAAGTCACCATACTGAAACAACTAGAATTGACTTGTTCTAGAACTACTTCTCTTTTCGATACGTTAGTTGTATCTGTCATCGATTTTCGATCAATCAAGTAGTTCAAAGTCTCATTCAATTCCGTCTCATCTCGCCAAAGTACAAAGGAACGAATCTTGTTCCAGAAATAAAGTCTGAATCAAGGCTTACAACTCTGACACATCTGTCTCGCACTGTTCTGATCTATTCGGAATCATAATCACTTCCTCTGACATTTATGGCAATATCAGGTCAAATCTGACACTACAACTGATGTTTTTCAGAAACATCATTCTCGAAATGAGAAAAATTCGCAGTATTCTTCGTATATCGTTTCGAAAAGAGTAATCTCTAAACTCTTGTTAATAGTTCAAATCAAAACATTCAATCAAAGTCATGAATCAGACCAACTAGTCCCAAAATCTAGCACTACAGCTCGTAGAATATCATCTCAAAAGATACGAACAGTCTGTTCTGACTATCGAACAATTTGAAATTAGTTTATTGTACTGTGATGAGACGAGGAAAAAGAGTTTCTTGAATATTTAACTCTGACCTAAATTCAGTCATCGGATCATATCTGTCTGTTAGTTGATAAGGAATCAACCAAAGATACTTTGAAAACCTCTAACGAGTCCATAATTCAATTTTCTATCAATCAATCTCAAACTAAACCCAATCCATAAGTTTAGAATTCAAAAGAAACTTATGCCAATCAAACCGTTCCTAACATCTCAACTCATATACTGAGTTAATCTCAAACAATTCGACCTTTCTCTAATGCTTTATAAGTCAATTTACATCAGTCAATCATTTCACAAAATCTCAAAATTCAATATCGAAAAGTTCTTTCTTCGATGTCATTCGTAAGATCACATATTCATCTGCGAGCCATAATCTGTTCTCGCAATCAAGGAGCAATCACAAATCAAAATTCGAAATTAATTCTCATCAAATTCTTCCCAATATCAATCGAATAATCGATCAAAAAGGCAATTTTAATCCCAAATATTCTCATTCGATTATAAATCGTAAACAAAATCGTATTAATCTCATCAATTGGAAGAACAATATTCAGGTATTCGTCTAACTGCTCTGGAACTTATTCAGTACCAGTTTCACTAATTCAAATTTCTTCTTCTTCTTATTCGATCCATCTGATCTCAAGTTTTAGTAATTCCCGCCATCGAGTTCGAATGCTAAGACGAGATTAAACATCTCTACTAACACTGAAATTACTATATTATTTCTAAATTCAAAATTCTGCACTTGGTCCAATAAGGAATTTAACCGCAAAATTCCATAAATTCTCGAAACAATCATCACAAAATCCAAATATCAAAAGATAACTCTGATATCACTGATTCATCGAGTGAATCCTATCAATTGCTTATAAAATATCTGAAATGTTCTTCAAAATCCAATTTCAAATCCGAAGAGTTTGCTAAACTAATTCAATATCATCACAATTCATCTATTCGAATCCACTGCAATTCTGATCCAAGGTTTCACCCAATGTGCAAAAAATTGAACGATATTCGGACTTTAGTTGTATCTGATATCGGTCCGAAAATTAAATTCTGATAGTGCTATCAATCCTTATCAGTTACGAGCCAACCAAATCGTTAATACGGAAGATATACCTCGAATAATCGCTGACTCTCAGAGACAGAATCAAATTAATAATAAAAAAAATTCTCAAGTCATGATTATCAAATATAAGGAATCCTGGACAACAAACTCTGCTAAGTGAAAACAACTCACTTGCATTTCAAAATCGAGGGTGAATACATCAAAGCAGGCTCAAAGAATAAGGGAAACAAGCCAATCAATCAATATCAAATCAAGGGATCACTCATCAACATGTACGACATAATGCCCATCATCAAAAACACCAAAATCATGGTTGCCAACGTGGCCTCAATCACGAGGAATCCGCACGTACTCATCGATTATGAATCAGTCCTAAGGCACATTCGAATGTCGCAACAAATAAATCTAGATCATCAAGAAATCAGATAGTCGAAATTCACCCGAATCAATATCAATGTCCAAAATTAGAATTCAAATGTCAGAAAAAAAATATTAATTTCCGAATTCATACTCGAAGAACAATCGATACCAAAAGGTTATATTTATCGAATTCAATTTTATGCGATTCAAAGATGCATAACTACAATAAGATTCAAGTATTTTCAGATTAATCGAGGGAAGGCTTAACTGTAACTGATTTCGGTATTATCCCAAAAGCACTAATACCATCCTCTTATTCTATTGGAAAATACTTTTCCTTGGAAATTCTCAAATTCATAACTTTTTAAAATATCAATCACAATAACTCTTCGAACCAATTCAATACTAAAAATTCGTACAAGTTCTCTTATGACCCGATAAAACATCATTCTTGAAAGAACAATATTGGATACATCAATAAAATCTCGATATCATCGATTGGGACCTAAACAAATTCTCAAAATATTCTATCAATCTTACTTATCCCAAAAGTTTAGCACATGAGTGTTGAAATTCTGAAAATTAACTAATATCTTTCAAAAGTATCGCATACTAAGATCAATTCCCCATAATTCAAGCTATTATCCAAATTTAATCATCTTAAATCCAAGTAATCAGATACAATCTGTTCATTCATATACCGATCTCAATTCACTTCTACTCAATCTCTTGATATCACACACAATTCAAGCTTATCATTTCTTATAAATCGAATCATCTATTCATAATGGGTGTTTTTAGAACATCTAGTTTTGATCTCAGAGTATTGTACAATACTCTCTCAAAACTTACACCACATTCTTTCCGTCAATAAGTCAAGATCAATAAAATTCTTACCTCAATCAATCTAAGCCACAATAAACTTCGAGTGGTTTTTAATTCAATATCCTCGAGAACAGGCATCATCTAATCATATTCTAGATCATCTCATTTTTCATCAATACTTATTGTCAGTTTTGAGAGCATAAAATTCTTTGCTCAATAGGAAGATACAATTAATCATGACAAAGACATAACAATTCAGAATGTCGTAAATAAAATCTCACCTGTAATCTAATCCTGCTCAACAATTCTTAAACCTCAACTTCTTATCATAATCCCAATCCTCTGGAGCAAGCAGTCTTTCGTCACAAATCAAATCTAATTTTCTTGCAATTTCAACCATATCGGCTTCACAATTATTTTTTCAAATAATCACGTAAGCACAAATCTTGAAATATCAAAACAATCAACTCAGTTTCGATCATCCTCTAATCATCATACTCATGTAATCGCATGAGCTTACAAATTCTTACTCGAATCAGTTCTGATACTCTTTCACATAATGCATGCTTAAGAAAAAAATCAATTCACATAATCATGTAAACATATAATTTTAAATCAGTAAAGCATGCTCGCATGTAATTCAGGTAATCAAACACTGAAATCAATCACATGCGAAAAAAATAAATTCATGCGGACTCGATCTACCCCGCTCACTCACTTATATTTTCATCCAAGGATCTTATCGCTCTGATACCACTTAATGTGAGGATCTCGGTTATAATCATCTAATCAAATATAAATCATACAATAAACAACAATAAAACAAGACAAATTTTTTTTTTTTTTATAAATATACAACAAGTTCTAAAAGTTATTCAACTTCTAAACCGACGCCTCACGTCTATCGTTCGATCCCAAGCAAACCATGCCGACTCTGTCTAGCTCCTACCCCACCTGTTGTCAAGTACACATACAAAACAAGACAACAGCCGGATAACTCCGGTGAGAATAAAATCCCAGTAAAAGCGATGTAACATGTAATATCAAGTAAATATATTAAAATCAAAATATACATTCATATTCTTCAATGAAAATGCAAATGAAATGCATGAGTTAAAAAAATCGGGATTATCAAATCAGATAATCAAAGGAATCTCGGACAATCGGTTGGGATCCCGAGGTCAAGATCACGCAACAAACTCACCGACTCTCCCGCTCAAGGTGGTATCACGTGTCTCAATCCTCTAGACTTTGATGCAACTATAATGAGTATTCGGGTCATTAGGCGTAACTCAACAACCTAGGCCACTCAAATATAGCTCCCAAATCGTCTAATTCGCATCGGGCAAATCAGCCCATTTCAAAATCAAGGATTTAGGCTCAAGATGAATGCACATGATTTAGATGCAATTAAATCCAGATCAACATACTAAATCTATTAATCAAACAGTAAAATATCATAACTGTCATCATATTCCATTCGTATATTCAAAATCATGAATATATTCGATAACCATCGAAGTATTTTTTTAAATAAACAAACTCATGCTATTAATCAAATATATGTATCCATACTTCAAACAATTTCATATAGACAAACTCATGTCTTCTAAATAATATCTTAAATCAAATAATCATCAAAATTATCATTCAATATTAAATAATCAAATAAAAATGCAAGTATGTGATTTTAATCGAGAACTCGAGAATCTCAAACTCGCTCGAGTATTCATTCCCTTCGAAATCAACATCAACTCATACCTCAGTTTTCCAAGTCTGGAAAAGTTCAAACCCCTAGACTGTTGATATCTACCTTTAAATATCCTCGACTGGCTTCGAATCTACGAAAAATCGCAAAATACAAAAGTCAACATCGGTCAACTTTGGTCAAACTTTGACCGATACATTTGCAAACTTTATCGCGTTCTCACCGCTTCACTTTTAGGAATCTCGACTCGAAACTTGGATATTTGGATCTATCACGTCGAGACGATAAATTAATGGTTAACTTGCCCAAGGTCACCGGAAAATCGAAGGAGGCGGCGGCGACGCGGCGGTCCAGCGGCGGTGATTCAAACGTGCTCCAAAAATTATGAAATTTGGCAGGCTTGTCGAGCTCGACGAGACGATACCAACCATATAAGCTACGGCCGGAACGGAACTCGGACGCGGCCGGGATCGGATAAAAACGAGCCGACACCGGCGAAGTTTAAAAGCTTCGATTAGCTCGATTCCTTCACCAAAAATGCTACAATAAGCTTGGGAAATGTTCTTCACAACTCAAAGAATCGATTACTGAAAGAGTGGGTGCCCGGTTAGCCAACTTGTGGCTAAGGGCTTTTGTGACTCTATGTATAAACAATCTTTGTTTAATATAATTTACATTCATTAATGGCATTTTTTTTGTCTTTCTTCATATTGTTATATTGTGATATAGTATTGATGTTTTGATAAAGACCTTCAATATACTATAGTGTAAGTAAGATGAGATAGTGAATAAAGAGAGATCACTATTATGAAACACATCTTATAGTCACTGTATATTCTAAACAGTTCCTAGTCAATTGAGCCGTCCGCTAATAAGGATAAGTATCGCTCGAGATTGAGACTAGCATTTGTGATGCCAAGTACCATGTTTCATTGGTAATGGACATGGAGATGTTCAAAGCATGCAAATGGATATTCATATGATGAATGATCGAACTACCCTATTCGGACTTTCCAAGTGGTTATCACTTATCGAGTGGATAAAGTCCGCGGTTTTGGTTGTACACCATTAGTCCTTACTACTTGAAACATCATTGAGACTCTATATGCTAGTACTGTACTTTGACTCGTTTACCGACTCTATTGGGGTCATCAGGTGTCGGGATGGGGTACAGTTACGACACATATAGGAGTCGATGCTTTGTTGTCAAGGATTCACCACATACTTGCGAGTGTGGATATCCTATGCGATCTGAGGAGATATTAGTGTGACGAATCTCTTGCCAGAGTACATGATGTGTTTTAAGTTACTCAGTTTTCCTAGTAACACATGCGATGTCACTATTTGATCTCCAAGATGTAATGCATAGTTATCGAATCTCGAACGACTCTCGATGCACCAATGGTTGTTGATTCGATCGGGATATATGGATGAAGGGACCACACTGTACGATAGCCAAAATCTACTGGTTCTTGCAGGCACTATCAGTGATACCTAGGGAATCATGGGGCGATGTTGCTAGAAGCTCTTACCATGATTCATTGGGCAAGTCGGAAATTGTTGTTCCGAGTCACAAGGAGTTGTGAGCCCACGGCTAAATGTATCCCTGAAAAATTGAGGGTCACACAAGTAATGGATTACTAAACCCCGTTGAGATAGTTAAATTTAAAGAGTTAAATTTAATGAAAGAGAAGTTGGACTTCTTAACTAAAAGGGAGTGAAATTTCCTAAAATGACATAGGGATGGAAATTTTTGGAAATCACTGAATTCGGATTCAGAAAAATTATCTTGACTTTAAAAGGTGCAAAAATGGTTTCAGTACACATTGGTGAAATCGGTTTATCAATCGGAGTCATGATTAATTTTATATTAATTTCTATAACAACGGGCTTGGCTTGTTGGGCTTAAGTTATGGATTGTGGGTCCTAAGGAGTTAGAGTCCTAATACAATTATAACTTAATCTAGTCTAGAAATTATCTATAAATACATGTGTAGTGTTCAAAAATTGACACAATTAATTCTAGCAATTTTCTAAATTCACATAAAATAATTCAAGGGGATTTTCGAAAATCCTCTGTCCCTTTTGAGAAAATTCGGTCTGTGATTTTTGTGAAAAATTACATTCCGAATTAACAGATCAAATCTGTTTATTCTCTACGATAAACTTCTGATTGATTTCTAGTGCAATCAATCATAGGGTTTCTGTTTTCTGTTCGTGGACCTTATTCCGGAGATTGATCGTGAAGCCATCGGTTCCCGGGATATACAAGAAGAGCAGATTAAATTCTGTTGGTGTCCATAATCAAGTCGTTGCTTGAAGAGGTAAAATATCATTAATTGTGATTATTATTATTTTACTTGCAACATAATTTAATCGTAAAGTTTTGATACCCATGATATGGAATCGTTTCATATAGAAAAATAAAATTTTTTAAACTTCCACTGCACCGGATATCAATTCTTAATTGATCTGAACACGTTTTCCAACAGTGGTATCAGAGCCAGGTTGTTCAGATCAAACGATTAAATTAATCGATTGTACAAAATTTTTGGCCTCGGGTTTTTGAAACAAAAACGAAAATTTTAAATTAAAATTTAATGGGCACATCGGGCAGCGATTGGATCGCTGCCCAGGGCAGCGCACGGTGCTGCCCATGGGCAGCGATTTGATCGCTGCCCAAGGGGCAGCGACGGGCTGCCCTGCCCGGGCCCCTTTTTGGGGCGCGGGCTGCCCAGGATTGTCCCGGGTAGCCCGGAAAAAATTAAAATTGATTTTTAATTAAAATTTTAATATTTTGAAATTTTAGTTTTTGGTCCGATCAAAAATTATTTTTGATTGGTTCACGAGGCATCGGATCGAATTGTTTGAGTTCGAAATTTTTAAATTGATTTTTGGATAAATTTGAATTTTTGGAAAATTTGTAAATTTTATCCGTTAAATTAGATTTTATAAAATTAATTATTTTGTTACAATTGATGATAAGATATGATCTTATGAAAGTATTAGATAAAATATGATTTTATCTTTTAAATTATGATGCCATTGCATGTTATCCAATGTTTTAATTATTGAATTAATTATTGGATAAGAGGATGATCGATTGCCATGACCAAGTTTGTAGGTATATGTTAGGTTATTTATATTTGGTTTTATTGTTGTTGGGTTTTATTAATGGGCTTGGTTTATAGCCCAATTTGAATTGTCATTTGTAATAAAAAGTGGGCTTGGTTTATGGCCCGTTCCCACCCTTTAAATATGTATCCCCTACTTGTCATCGAAATTTATTATAAATTTGTTAGACTTAGTGGGAGATAAAGATTTGAAGACAATGGTTGGCCCAGCAGACGATAAAGACCGAAGAAATGTAAATGGAAGCTCAATGTAATAGGATTGCATTGCATACTTGCATATCACCTAGGATTGGACTTAGACTCGTGATTGGCAACCACGGGTCGAATAGATAATGGGATCGATCATCCTTAAATAATATGTGATATTATTGATGTATGCATGTTTAGACTAAATTGTATGAATCCCGCAAGCATACATAAATTGCATGATGAGACAAATTTTTCAAAAATTAAAATCCCTCATTTTAAATATGATTTAAAATTGATATCAAGATTTATAAAAGGGAATTTAAATATTGTTTAAATGTTCCTACCTTCCATCAACGATCAATGTATGAGATGCTACCTGCGGATACGGTCCGGCTCATATTATTGGGGGGGGGGGGGGGGGGGCCGTTCGTCGGAAAGCTGTACATTGGATCGACACATGTTGTAAGTTGGGTGGAACTCCCATGGGATTGGCTCATATTATTGGGGGATCCACATGGCGACCGTCCATCACAACTTAATATTGATGGGTTATCTTGACATGTCACAATAAACGGCGTCATATTATTGGGCCCTTATTGGACATGAGGTAAAAACATGGGGGTTACTTCGGAAGTAATTGAGCTCTACCTTTTGAAAATTATGGTTGGCTGATATTATTCGGGACTATGATTTGTCAATTGGACTCCATGTTCCCACTAAGGAAAGGAGTTTCCCATTTTCACTAGAGGGTAGTGAAATCGTTAAAATAGTGGGAGTGAAATTCATAAAATTAAATTTCGCCATATTTTATGTCTTAGTAAATTAATTAAACAATCACTGATTATTTTCTGTTTTTTTTCAGTATTTCATTACAATGAATTCGCGAAATCCACTATACTCAATTCTCGAACAAAACAAATTGACTAGCGCAAACTATACGGAATGGTTCCGTAAATTAAAGATTGTTCTAAACTCGGAGAAAATTTTCTACGTGTTAGAAAAGAATCCTCCAAAGGAAGCACCGGCTAATATAAGTACGGAAGAATTGGCAAAACTTGATCAATGGTGGGACCATGATATCAAGGCTAAATGTTATATGCAAGCTTCAATGTCTAATGAACTCCAGAGGCGATTTGAGGATGCCATGAATGCTGCTGACATACACATGCACCTCAAGAAACTTTTTGGAGCTCAGTCAAGGTCGGAGAGGTATGCCACCGTCAAAGATCTCATGACATGCCGCATGCGAGATGGGACTTCGGTCTGTGAGCATGGGGTACACATGATTGGGCTCATTGAAAAGTTGGTAACACTCGATTTGACATTGGAGCATGAGCTAAACACGGACTTATTACTTCTTTCACTTCCTTCGTCGTTTGACGGATTTGTGGTGAACTTCAATATGAACAAGATAGAGGCCACCCTTGAAGAGATGGTCAATATGCTTGTGTCTTATGAGGCCACATTAAAGAAGGATAAACCAGTACTCTTGGTTGGCTCCTCTTCTTACTCCAAGAAGGGGCCAAGTGGAAAGGGTAAGAAACGTTCTGCCCCACCCAAGAAAATTGTACCACAAAAGAAGGCCAAAACAAAAGCTTCAAACGTGAACATATCCAGAGATGTTTGCCATCACTTCAAGAAACCCGTTCATTGGAAAGTAACTGCAAGGAATACCTCAAGCAGTTGCAAACTGCAAAGGGTATGTTTTACATTGAAATAAATGTTTCACTTAATACTATTTCTTGGGTATTGGATACCGGATGTGGATCTCACATTTGCAATGATTTGTAGGTGATGACAAGAAGTCGCAAGCTTAGGATGGGTGAGACCCAGCTGAGGCTCGGAAATGGTTCCAGAGTTGAAGCCAAAGCAGTGGGAGACGTTTATTTAGTTTTGCAGAACAATTTTAAGTTATTTTTAAGAGATGTTTTATTTGTACCAGATTTAGTTAAAAACATTATTTCTGTTTCTATGCTTGATAGAGATGGTTTTTCTTGTAATTTTGTGAATGAGATTTGCAATATTTACAAGAATGAATGTTTGATTGGAAATGGACAACTTGAAAACGATCTATATAACTTAAAATTAAAAGACATTCCAATTAATTATGTTGATAAACCGGTAACAACAAATAAAAGGAAAAACAATAGTCAAAACCCGACAAACCTTTGGCATGCTAGGCTAGGTCATATTTCCTCAAGGAGGATGAACAAGCTAGTGGGAGAGGGCATGTTTGATATGTCTGATATTAACTCTCTACCTACTTGTGAGTCCTGTCTAAAAGGAAAAATGACTAAATCTCCTTTCAAAAGGAAGCCTGAGCGTAGTCAAAATCTGTTGGGTTTGATCCATACAGATGTTTGCGGACCATTTAGTATCGGTACTAAATTTGGTCACACCTACTTCATTACCTTTACTGATGATTATTCGAGGTATGGGTATTTATATTTAATGAAATATAAGTCTGAATCATTTGAAAATTTCAAAGAATTCAAGGCTGAAGTAGAAAACAAACAAGGTAGAAGTATTAAAGCACTTCGATCGGATCGAGGTGGAGAATACTTAAGTACCGAGTTTTTAAACTATCTAAAAGAGAATGGGATTCTCTCTCAGTGGACTCCTCCTATGACACCTCAGCTGAATGGTGTCTCGGAGCATCGCAATCAAACTTTGTTGGACATGGTTCGATCTATGAAGAGCTTCACTGAGCTCCCACCTTCGTTTTGGGGCTATGCGCTTGAAACGGCGGTATTGTTGTTGAAAAATGTCCACACTAAAGCAGTAGATAAAACTCCATACGAGTTATGAAATGGAAAAGCTCCTAAGTATTCTTACTTAAGGATTTGGGGATGTCCTGCTTACGTGAAGCAGACAGTGGGAGATAAGTTGGATAGTCGATCCACCTTATGTTATTTTGTAGGATATCCGAAGAATTCAATCGGATATTATTTCTATCATCCTACTAAAACAAAAGTGTTTCTTTCGAGAAATGCCACCTTCATGGAGAAGGAGTTCTTATTAGATAAGAAAGGCAAGATGATAGAACTCGAAGAAATTCGAGAAGAACCCGAGATACAAAATAACGATCCCACACCTCAAGAACCTTCAGTGGACACGCCTACACCTAGGAGATCCGAGAGGACTTCTAGACCTCCTATTCGATATGGTCTTCTTCTTGAAGGGGATCAAAGTGAACCCGACATTGGATGTGATCCAAGAAACTTCAAGGAAGCAATTTTTGATGCGGATTTTAATTTATGGCTTGAAGATATGCGGTCGGAAATAGACTCGATGCATACAAACCATGTTTGGTCTTTAGTAGATCCTCCCGATGGAATTGTTCCAATAGGGTGTAAATGGATCTACAAGAGAAAACTTGGGCCTGATGGTAAGGTACTTACCTACAAGGCATGATTGGTAGCAAAAAGTTATACTCAAAGACAAGGAGTTGACTATGATGAAACTTTTTCACCAGTCGCAATGTTCAAGTCCATAAGAATCCTTATTGCCATAGCAACATGGTATGACTATGAGATATGGCAAATGGATGTGAAGACTGCATTTCTTAATGGAAACATTAAGGAAGAAATCTATATGATGCAGCCCGAGGGATTCACATCCATGGGAAGCGAGCATAAGGTATGCAAGCTTCAGAAATCAATTTATGGTCTCAAACAAGCATCAAGAAGTTAGAACCGGAAATTTGATGAAACAATAAAGGACTTTGGTTTCATCAAAAACCCGGAGGAACCGTGCGTGTACAAGAAAGTAGTTAAGGATGCGGTGATGTTCTTAGTGCTTTATGTTGATGACATCCTACTCATTGGGAATGACGTAGGGATGTTTCAGTCAACAAAGATATGGTTATCAGGTAGATTCTCGATGAAGGATTTGGGTAAGGCATCCTATATTCTAGGGATACAGATCTATAGAGATAGATCTAAGAGAATGATAGGACTCACTCAAGAAACCTACATCGACACCATATTGAATAGGTTTTCTATGGATGAGTCCAAGAGAGGACATCTACCTATGTGTCATGGAGTTTCTCTATCCAAGTCTATGTGTCCCAAGACTGACGAAAAGATAGAAAAAATGACACACATACCATATGCGTCAGCCATAGGTAGTATTATGTATGGGATGATATCTACCAGACCGGATGTAGCCTTTGTTCTGAGTGTCACGAGCAGATATCAGGCCAACCCTGGTCAAATGCATTGGAAAGCCGTGAAGGATATTCTTAAGTACTTGAGAAGGACTAAGAATATATTCATGGTTTATGGAGGAAGAGAATTGAAATTGGAAGGCTATACCGACTCTAGCTTCCAAAGCGACGTGGATGACTCGAAGTCAACCTCTGGATTTGTATTCATGCTCAATTGCGGTGCTGTCTCTTGGAAGAGTTCCAAGCAAGACACCACAGCGGATTCCACCACTGAGGCAGAATACATTGCAGCATCAGCTGCTGCTAAAGAGGCTGTTTGGATGAGGAATTTCGTCCAAGAGTTGGGCGTAATTCCTGAAGCTGTTGGTCCAGTTCCGGTGTACTGCGACAACACTAGTGCCGTTGCTCAGGAAAAGGAACCAAGGTCTCATAAAAGATCCAAACACGTACTGAGGAAATACCACATCATCCGGGAGATTGTTGAAAGACGAGACATCACTGTCGAGAGAGTGGCCTCTACAGACAATATCGCTGATCCACGTACTAAGCCCTTTCCAGGACCATTGTTTGACAAACATCGCGAAGCAATGGGATTGCGTAGTGTGACTAGTTGGCTTTAGGGCAAGTGGGAGATTGAAAGAGTGGGTGCCCGGTTAGCCAACTTGTGGCTAAGGGCTTTTGTGACTCTATATATAAACAATCTTTGTTTAATATAATTTACATTCATTAATGACATTTTCTTTGTCTTTCTTCATATTGTTATATTGTGATATACTATTGATGTTTTGATAAAGACCTTGAATATACTATAGTGTAAGTAAGATGAGATAGTGAATAAAGAGAGATCACTATTATGAAACACATCTTATAGTCACTGTATATTCTAAACAGTTCCTAGTCAATTGAGCCGTCCGTTAATAAGGATAAGGATCGCTCGAGATTGAGACTAGCATTTGTGATGCCAAGTACCATGTTTCATTGGTAATGGACATGGAGATGTTCAAAGCATGCAAATGGATATTTATATGATGAATGATCGAACTACCCTATTCGGACTTTCTAAGTGGTTATCACTTATCGAGTGGATAAAGTCCGCGGTTTTGGTTGTACACCATTAGTTCTTACTACTTGAAACATCATTGAGACTCTATATGCTAGTACTGTACTTTGACTCATTTACCGACTCTATTGGGGTCATCAGGTGTCGGGATTGGGTACAGTTACGACACATATAGGAGTCGATGCTTTGTTGTCAAGGATTCACCACATACTTGCGAGTGTGGATATCCTATGCGATCTGAGGAGATATTACTGTGACGAATCTCTGGCCAGAGTACATGATGTGTTTTAGGTTACTCAGTTTTCCTAGTAACACATGCGATGTCACTATTTGATCTCCAAGATGTAATGCATAGTTATCGAATCTCGAACGACTCTCGATGCACCAAAGGTTGTTGATTCGATCGGGATATATGGATGAAGGGACCGTACTGTACGCTAACCAAAATCTACTGGTTCTTGCAGGAACTATCAGTGATACCTAGGGAATCATGGGGCGATGTTGCTAGACGCTCTTACCATGATTCATTGGGCAAGTCGGAATTGTTGTTCCGAGTCACAAGGAGTTGTGAGCCCACGGCTAGCTGCATCCCTGAACCATTGAGGGTCACACAAGTAATGGATTACTAAACCCCGTTGAGATAGTTAAATTTAAAGAGTTAAATTTAATGAAAGAGAAGTTGGACTTCTTAACTAAAAGGGAGTGGAATTTCCTAAAATGACATAGGGATGGGCATTTTTGGAAATCACTGAATTC
The DNA here is from genome assembly GCF_033568475.1 of Henckelia pumila. Taxonomy (NCBI): domain Eukaryota; kingdom Viridiplantae; phylum Streptophyta; class Magnoliopsida; order Lamiales; family Gesneriaceae; genus Henckelia; species Henckelia pumila. The sequence continues at coordinate 144,823,685 of NC_133120.1, forward strand.
GGATTCAGAAAAATTATCTTGACTTTAAAAGGTGCAGAAATGATTTCAGTACACATTGGTGAATCGGTTTATCAATCGGAGTCATGATGAATTTTATATTAATTTCTATAACAACGGGCTTGGCTTGTTGGGCTTAAGTTATGGATTGTGGGCCCTAAGGAGTTGGAGTCCTAATATAATTATAATTTAATCTAGTCTAAAATTTATCTATAAATACATGTGTAGTGTTCGAAAATTGACACAATTAATTCTAGCAATTTTTGAAATTCACATAATATAATTCAAGGGGATTTTCGAAAATCCTCTGTCCCTTTTGAGAAAATTCGGTCTGTGATTTTTGTGAAAAATTACATTCCGAATTAACATATCAAATCTGTTTATTCTCTACAATAAACTTCTGATTGATTTCTAGTGCAATCAATCAGAGGGTTTCTGTTTTCTGTTCGTGGACCTTATTTCGGAGATTGATCGTGAAGCCATCGGTTCCCGGGATATACAAGAAGAGCAGATTAAATTATGTTGGTGTCCATAATCAAGTCGTTGCTTGAAGAGGTAAAATATTATTAATTGTGATTATTATTATTTTACTTGCAACATAATTTAATCGTAAAGTTTTGATACCCATGATATGGAATCGTTTCATATAGAAAAATAAAATTTTTTAAACTTCCGCTGCACCGGGTATCAATTCTTAATTGATTTGAACACGTTTTCCAACAATTACTAGCTTTAAAACCAACAAAAACGAGCTCGAATCGCGAAAATCATACCGAGGAAGACGATGATCAGTACTCGCGCAGATCCCGTATGTTCTTCGTCGATTTCTTCGCAATCCAACCGTCGGATCGTCAATTTTTTATACCAATAGATTTGTCTTGATTGTAGCTACAACTTCACCGTTCGGATCTTTGATCGAAGCTCCGGTGAATGGCCGGAAAAATAAAAAACGTGGACTGCTACAGTGAAACCGAATTCTGTGCAGAACCCATCTGTTCTAACTCGATTTCCTGACGATCCAACCGTCGGATCGTCGATTTCTTTACACCAATAGCTTCGTCTAGATGTTTGCTACAAAGTGACCGATCGGATCTTTGATCGGAGCCTGGTGAACGGTCTGCGATGGCAAACGTGGGACTGCTACAGTGAATACGAAAATTGGGGAAAAATTCAAAACTCTGTGATTGCTTTTATGATGCCCATCGCGCGTTGTTTTCTATTTATAGTAACCCGATAATTTCCTGATCCGGACCAATTTATTAGATACTCAAATGGTAAAATTAATCTCCAATATGATATTTTTCTGATACACACACCCAACATCAATTAATACCATTTTTGAAATTATTGACTTTGACCAGTCAATTGGACTCAAAATTTTCCAAATTAAATACTAAATCCAATTTAGACTCTGACCAGTCCAATCGGTCAAATATTCTTTCAAATTAAGTTATCTGACATAAATAATTATTTTTATTTCAATATTTCAATAATTAATCCAAAATGCCAAATATTCGAGATCTCTAAAAATAATCAAACTCATTGATTAATTGACACGTGTATTTTGTAAATACACTCTATAATCTTATTAGCAATAATAATAATTTCGTCAACTCAATAATTATTTCAATTGCTAATTAATTTGGTAATTAATTTTTTTTCGGGGCGTTACAAGGGCAGTACTTTCAAGGATCCGATGGACGTGACTGCTACACCGATGGAAACTTTGTTGAAGAGGTTCCAATCTTTCAAGCTGCCTACATTAAAAGGAACTGAGAATTCAGTGGAATGTGAAATCTGGTTATAGGACATTGAGATGTTGTTAGATTCTCTTGACTATACAGATGACAGAAGAATTGGACTGATTGTGCACCAGTTGCATGATGTTGCAAAGATCTGGTGGATTACAACCAAGAGAGCTCTTGAGAATCAAGGTACAAATATTACCTGGGAGATATTTAAGACTGAATTTTATCAACGTTTCTTTCCAGTGTCATACAGAAAAGACAAGGGTGCAGAGTTTGCAAATTTGAAACAGGGGAATCTGAATATAGGAGAATATGTGGCCAAGTTTTCTACACTGTTGAAGTTTGCTCCACATGTTGCTGAAAACAAAGAGGCTAAAGCTGATCATTTCATCAATGGACTGAATTCGGATGTATTTACATTGGTGAACTCTGGAAGGCCTAACAACTTTGTTGATGCACTTGATAGAGCAAAAGGAGCAGAGGTTGGTTTAATTAAACAGAGAGGAGCATCGTTTATAGCTCAGGCACAGAGACAACCACAACCCCCAGCTCAGTTTCAGCAACTATCTCCTAGATTTGAGGGAGGTATTAGCAGCAGTGGTAGAAGGATTTTCTGAAATCAAGAGGAAAGTCGTTTAAGAAATCAGGGAGTAGTTCATCTAGCTCCAGTTGGCCAAGACAGAGCAGTTCTGGTCAGGGTTCAGGCTATGCCAAAGTATATTGCACCAAATGTGGAGGGAGACATCCCAGTTATCAGTGCAGAGGTGTATTTGGGAGTTGCAATATATGCCATTAGCCAGGACATTTTGCCAAAGTATTTCCACGGCGTGGTTCTACGAGATCTCAAGGTGCAAGATCATCACGATCAGTGGCTCAGCCTGAAAGGCAAGCATCTTATGTTCAGTCCTTCCAGCCACAACCCTAGCAACAGAATAGACCAGGAGGTAGCCAAGCAGCGAGTCAACCTCCGAGACAGCAAGCTCGAGTCTTTGCCTTGACTGAAGAAAAGACTCAGGCAGCACCTGATGATGTCATAGCAGGTAACTGTTCTCTTTGTGGTTATCCTACTTATGTGCTTGTAGATACAGGTGCATCACATAATTTCATCTCCGAACAATTTGCTACATTACATGCATTGCCTATTGAGTCATTATCTGATGTAGTATCTATATCTTCACCTTTGGGGAGAGGAATTGTATAAGTGAAATATGTCAAAAATTGTATACTATAGTATGAAGGTAATGTGATAGAGATAGACTGTATCGTACTTGGATTGTCAGATTTTGACTGCATTATCGGTATAGATATGTTAACCAAGTACAGGACCACTGTAGATTGTTTTCATAAAGTGGTAAGATTCAGATCTGAAATGGCAGAAGAATGGAAGTTCTATGGTAAGGGTTCGAGATCTCGAATTCCTTTGATATCAATTCTATCTATGACTCGTTTATTGCAAAAAGAAGCAGAGGGATTCCTTATTTATGCAGTAGATGTGCTGAAAACAAGCCCAGAATTGGCTGACTTTCCAGTGGTTAGTGAATTTGCTGATGTCTTTTCAGATGAGATTCCGGGATTACTGGTAGCGCTTAGTCGTATTACACCCAAATTAACCAACTCAGATTAAATTAATAAACATGCAGTAGTGAGAGTATGGATCGTTCTCACGAGGAAAGTGAAATTTATTTGTGTTCTTAAAAAGTACTGAAAATAAATAAAAGGGGACTTTTGGATTTTGGAATTAACTAACTAAAATTAAAAGAAAATAAAATAAAATTTATCACTAGCATTCAATATTAAAATAATAACGAAAGAATTAATTAAAACAAGTCTTGATATCGGTCGACTACACCCTTGAAGTTATTCACTCGATCATCGACTCCCTAAAAATAATTAACTCTCATTGATATTCATCATTGGAAATTTAATTCCTATCTCACCTTAATTTTAGTTAATTAGACACAAGCGTTCTAAATTAACTCTTACCAATGAATTAACCAAAATACAAGCGATTGAGATTTAAATTCAAGGTAGCATTCAAACTAGTGAAATTGATGAAACTAAACAACACAAACACAAGCGGTAGTATTTAATCTAGTCAAGAGATGTTCCTACGAATTAACAAATTCACAAGCGGAAATTATTAATCGCAGTTGCTTCGCAAATTAGAGGGATCAAACAATTACGGATTTGATATCTAATTTAGCTTTAGATTGTATAAAAATCATCAGGTGATCAATCCAATAATTAAACACACAAGCATGACAATCAATTCCAAACAACTCTTGACACTTAAATAAAAATAAAAAAAAATCAAAATCTCACAAAATAAATAAACTTCAAAGGGTTTGTATTCCTCTACCAAGAATTAAAACTTAGAAGAACTGCAGAAGAAATTAAATCTAAGAACAAGGAAGATAAAACATAGCCGCCAAGACTTATTCTCCACTCTCCAGCCGTCAAAAGATCACTAAATTTGGGTTCTAGATGATATTTAGAGTATAGAGTCCTTCCCAAGAAAGTTTCCTAATTAAAATATAATTTTTCGAATTTTTGTCTCGCTCGATCGGTAAGAAACTACCGATCGAGCGAGAGTTTCTCTGCCTCAAAAATAAATTTTTCTCGCGACATGTCAGGACCCCGTGCCACCTCCGTGCATGGGTCTGTGCATACCCCCTCTCAGCACACAGTGTTTTTGAAAAATTCATATCTCAAGATCTAGCCATCGGATCAAGCTGAAATTTGGACAGCAGCTTCAAAACATCTTGGCTTCATTTTGAACGGTGAAGATCGGATTTGGATCTCTCAAACATCAAAAATAATTTTTTTTTATCATTGCTGCTCCGTAATTCATTCTTGCGCTTTAGATTTTCCATCTTTTCCTCTCAAATTCATCTAACTTTTGCTCATTCTCCTTCGTCTCCTAAATCAAACCAAAAACAATAATTAGGAACTATACAATGCATTTAATCAATGTAAATTCTCCTAATCATACAAATTAACTCAAATAAATATAAGACAATATCACCACATCAATTACCTCTAGCTCGGGAGATAGAATTCAGTATTGAGTTGATACCAGGTACGTTACAAATTTCTAAAGCACCTTACAGAATGACACCAGTTGAATTGAAAGAATTGAAAGAACAGCTTAAGGATCTCTTAGAAAAAGGGTACATTAGACCGAGCGTTTCTCCCTAGGGTGCTCCGGTTCTATTTGTACGAAAGAAGGATGGGTCAATGAGACTTTGCATTGACTATCGGCAACTGAACAAGGCAACGGTTAAGAATAAATATCCATTGCCTAGAATAGATGATTTGTTTGATCATTTGCAGGGTTCATTAGTTTATTCCAAGATCGATCTGAGATACGGATATGATCAGTTCAGAGTTAGAGATGAAGATATATCCAAGACTGCATTCAGAATGAGGTATGGTAATTTTGAGTTTATAGTCATGATGTTTGGTCTGACGAATGCTTCAGCGGTATTCATGGGTCTTATGATCGGGTATTTCCGAAATATCTTGATGACTTTTTTATTATCTTTATTGAAGATATTCTGATTTATTCTTAGAATATTTGTGAACATGCTGAACATCTGAGAATTATTTTGAATACTTTGAGAGTAGAGAAGTTGTATGTCAAGTTATCAAAATTTGAATTCTGGTTGAAGAAAATTGTGTTCCTTGGGAATATTATATCCGGAGATGGGATTTCTGTTGATCCTAGCAAGGTTGAAGCGGTGATCAGTTGGCCTAGACCTACATCTGTACCAGAGCTACGTAGTTTAATGGGATTAGCTGGTTATTATCGCAGATTTATTAAATATTTCTCTAGCATTTCCAAGCCTATTACTTAGTTGACTCAGAAGAATGCACCATATGTCTGGACAGAAGATTGTGAAGCTAGTTTCCTTGATTTGAAGAAGAGATTGACGAGTGAACCAGTCTTGACGATTCTTTTAGGTACTAGTGATGTTATTGTTTATTGTAATGCTTCTCACATGGGATTAGGATGTGTGCTTATGCAGAGAGGCCATGTCATTGCTTATACCTCAAGACGGCTGAAGCCACACGAGACCAGATATCCAATTCATGATCTTGAATTGAGAGCCATTGTATTTGCACTGAGCATATGCCGACATTATCTATACGGTGAGAAGTTTGAAATTTATTCTGATCATAAAAGTTTGAGATATCTGTTTTCGCAGTCTGAACTAAATATGAGGCAACGAAGATGGCTAGAATTGTTGAAAGATTTCGACTGCGAGATTAATTACTATCCAAGGAAATCCAATGCAGCTGCAGATTCCTTAAGTAGAAAGGTATGTTCTTTATCCTTGTCTACAATAGGTGTATCAAGATTGGTAGAAGATTGTTGTATCTCTAGATTGGTGTTTGAGACAGATGTGCGGCCTATCAGAGTTTGTGCCATACAAGCTGAACCAGAATTGTTAACCAAAATCAGAGAATCACAGAAAAATTATCAGAGTATTTAGAAGTCTATTGAGATGGTCATATCACGGCATCAATCTTAATATAAGGTTAGTCATGATGGTGTCTTATATGTGAATAACAGAATTGTTGTACCAGATGTTTCAGATTTGAGACAGCAGGTATTGAAAGAGGCTCACTGCAATAGATACAGTATTCATCTTGCTGGCAGAAATATGTACAATAATTTGAAGAGTCAGTATTGGTGGAAACAAATGAAATCTGATATAACAGAATTTGTATCTCGATGTTTGAATTGCCAACAGGTGAAAGATGAAAGAAAAAAACCAGGTGGTTTACTGCGTAGCTTGTCTGATCCAGAATGGAAGTGAGATCACATTTCCATGGATTTCGTTACAAAGATACTACGTTCATTCAGAGGATGTGATGCTATTTGGGTAGTTATTGACATATTGACGAAATCATCTTGTTTTATTGCATACAAAATTATGTATATACACGATCAGATGGCAGAAATTTATGTCAGAGAAGTGGTAAGATTACATGGTGTGCCTAAATCTATCTTTTCAAACCGAGACCCAAGATTTACATCTCACATTGGCACAGCCTGCAGGAAGATCTAGGTACTCAATTGCATCTGAGTACTGCATATCATCCTCATACAGACGGACTATCCAGACACTTGAGGATATGCTGAGAGCTGTAGTGCTAGATTTTGGCACTAGTTGGCAACATTCACTACCACTTGTGGAGTTCTCGTACAATAACCGCTACCAAACGAGCATTGAGATGGCTCCATTCGAAGCATTGTACGGCAAGAAGTGCAGATATCCTCTTTATTGGGATGATATCTCAGAGACACCTGATATTGGGCCAGATATGATCCAAGAGATGACAAAGAAAGTGAGGCTTATTCAAAAGAGAATGAAAACAACTTAGGATATACAAGCTAAGTATGCAAATGTTAGACGTAGGCCTTTTTATTTTGAACAGGGAAACATAGTATTCTTGAAGATTTTTCCTTTCAGAGCCACTGTCAGATTTGGCAAGAGAGGAAAGTTGTCTCCGAGATTCATTGGTTCGTACGAGATTCTTGAGAAGATAGGTTGTAGTAACCCGTATCCGAAATTAATGATTAATGAGTAATTAATCATGTGATCATGTTTAGATTAAGTAAAACATGATCAAGGAAGCTTCAGATAAGTCTAAGGACTTCAGAAATGGACTCAGAACTATCAAAAATGGCCCGAAGGAATAGCCAAGATCGGATGGTCCGTTGGAAGATCGGAAGTTCCGTTCTGGTCAGCTGATGTCATCCATGACATCAGCAAGATGATGTCATTGCTTACAAACTTGACGTGACATCGGAAGCAACGTTCTAAACGAATGCAACGATCGGAGGAACAGACGTTCCTTTCTGCGTTTATAAATAGGGGTGCCGAGCCTCATTTAAACTCGCCTTTTTCCTCTCTTCTCTCTCGTTATTAGCTGTTTATAGTCAGATCTAGGAAATTCTAGGCGTCCTATTGGGAATTCGGAAGTAGCAGAGCGATCCAGGCATCGTAGCGGATTTATGCCTAAGTTTTGAGGCAGTTGCCATCAGCGGGATGATGACGGACGCAGGTATAGCTATGATCTCCTTAAATTATTTAGGAGTATCTATTAGCTTAGTTAAGGATTTTAGAGCTTAAATAATGATGCATGAGTATTTGCATTGTAGAGCTGATGATAGGCTTGAGAACCTAGAGTGGGACTGCTAGAAACTGCCTTAGAAAGGTACGTAAGTACTGAATGAGATAGCCAGCGGGTATGCATGCTTATATGTTGCATTTATGTGCTATGTTTTGCATGGATTATTATGCGTCATATTGAGCCTGTACATCTTTTGAGATGAGCCATGTAGGGCCGCTCAGCCCTGTTCGGACGGTCGATGTCGAGCACCCTGCGACCGACGAGTTAGCCGGCACTGGCATCTGTAGGACACGGTCCACGTCCAGTAGGAATGAGGAGTGTACTCAGCGGTTTTTCCCGGGTTGTACCACTCATATCATAGGCGCCATTCCGAGTAGATTGTATACAGTTATCCCAGATATGGATACCTTGTCACATTTACTTGCATGCATCATGTTTGTATGTTACCCGTACTTTTGTATTAAGCGTAGTCACTCACGTCTAGTGTTTTGTATGTCTGGACACCCCATTCAACGGGGAAGATACAGGTACAGGTGGTGTACCTAGTAGCTTAGAATGGCCAGTGACCGTGGAGGCAGCAAGATTAGCTGTAGGTTTTATTTTTCCCTTAGGCTTAATTATTAGATTGGGTTGTATATTGGTTTATTTAACCGGTTGTATTATGTTGGTCAGCTTTTATTTAAGTCTTTCGCATCGATTTATTTTAAATGCATGCATTATGCTCTAAATCAGATTAGGTAGTGGATCCGGGTAGGGTCGCTACATTTATTGGTATCAGAGCAGCATGCAAAGAGACTTGGGATATAGTACTGAGACTTTGGGTTATCCTTGTAGGATCAGTGAAACCTAAGTGGATGATGATGTAGCATGGGATGTTAGAAGATTATCGTCCTTATCGAAATGATTTAAGTTCGTCATTTCCGGAATTGGCATCAGAGAATTTCATTATGCAGAGTGCAACAGCGATGAGAACACCAGTAGTAGCATATCGGTGGATAAGCTGACTACAATGGGTAGTTCATCATTGACGCATAGTATAGCTGGTCGAAGATCGTCTGGATTCCAGCTAGGGAATACTAGAAGAGAAGATCAAGTATTTTACTTCAAATGCATCTGAGGACTTATTGGAACACATGGTGTGTGACAACCCATGTGGCTTTAGTCCGAGAAGATTCTCCACTCGTAGTTGGAGAGATTGTTATGTAGACCTTCACCAGGGAATGCGTCAAGTGGCTAAGCCATGACTGGTTCTGAGCGTAAGGTCATTAAATTCATGCAGAACATGACCTTGCCCATATGCTTGTATCGATGCGTTCGATAGGCAAACGGGAAACTTCATGTTCAAAATCATGTATTAGATGCAATAAGAACTCTGACGTTAGATCATGAGAAGAAGAGATCGACTGACATGCACTGATGCAGAGCATAGCTGGTTAGCAAGCACGTACCATTTCTTCGGATGTATTTGCAGGAGGACGGGTAGAGAGATTTGGTCAGGAGTATGCTTGCATTGATGCATATGTCAATGAGAAGATTCATGCTCAAGAAACAAAGACGAGTACGATGATTTTAAATATTGTTGTAATTGTAAACAGTATTTTAGTTGTAATGAATCATCAGAATCTGGTTGTATCATTTCAATTTATTGGTTGTACATTTTCGTTGTATTTTTGGAATACTGAATTTGTATTCATTGGTATTGTAATAAAGAATTGTACATAACTTGAAACAATGATACATGCATTATTTGAGAATTGTCCAGCGCTTCGTGGATAACTGCAAGTGATTTTTCTAAGGTTGGTTTGGTTTTAGTTTATTAGTATTCAACTGATGTTACTCATGGGTTTGAGTAGGCGGATTGTAACTGCTCGACTTATGGTTAGTCTAGGCGTTTTTCCTAGGATGACCTAGTTAGTCAAAGGACTAAATTAGTGCCAGCTGTGAGTTGATTCATCAGTGGGCATGAGTTTTGTTCTAGGTTGTTTCCTTAGAACAGTAGTCTGATGACCTTTGTAGGTTGAGAATTTGTGATGATGGGTTTTCATCAAGGAACCAGGTTGAGTATATGCCGAGAGTTGTGGATGATGACCATGATTAGAAGAGGAGGCGCAACCTTATGCCGACGTACCTGTAAGCCTTTGCGCTTCAGGAGGTGGAGGTGGGAAGGCTACTCAGTCTAGGGATTTGGTAACAGTCATGACGGGGTATGACCTTGGTGCGAATAGATACCGGGTTTGGTATCAGGAGTTAGATATCGTCTGGCTCTTGTCAGAGATATTAGTTTGTGTTTGTTGCTGTCAGAACCAGTCTTGGCGGGATTTCCTTGACGAGTGAATGTTCTGAGCAGGTGGGTTTTGACCTAGGAGTTATCGCTAAACGGATAGATCTAGTAGGTAGACGGGATTTCCTTGCTGCTGTTTTGAGGTTTCGACTCAGGTATGAGTATTGCTCAGTGATGATAGACTTAAACAGTAGCGAGTTGTATCAGGTGTTGAGGGCTATGTTAGTTTGTGCGAGACGGGAGGGGGAGCTCGACCTACGCCAGTGTTCTCTGGAAGGTTGTTCCAGATGTGGGCTATCAGTAGGAGGCTACCTCAGTCTTTGATTCATTGCACAGTTTTAGCAAGTGATATAATTACCAGGAGCATGTTCATCGACAGTTGATAATAGGTCCAGAAGGGTACAAGCTTTATACCAGTGACTACTAGTAGCTATTGTCTGACTTTTTCAGAGATAGGTGTTGAATCAAGTGTGATTCATGTAGTTCCAAGTGTTTGGGATTAGTGAACTTATGGCAGCGAGATCAGGGTTGTTGATTGATCCATGTGAAACTTTCAGTAACCAAGAATTGGCGAGTGATTGCCTAACTTTGGTTGATACTGACAGGTTGTGCGTTAGTCACAGTAAATGGACATGGTCGATAAGTATAGTCAAATCGGTGATTGATTTGGGATCTAGTGAATTCAGAGGTACTTGGGACAGTACTATAAGTCAGTGTGCTTATGAGTTGAGTCCTTTAGGTAAATGCCTCGAAACAGTAAAGAGATTTAGGTGCATTCAGGATTCTCTAGATGTTGAGATTTCCCGGAGTGCAGTCAGATGGATTTCATAGGTCGTGTAAATCACTAGAAGTGATGGTAATTGAGGTTATCAGTGATGGATGAGGTAAGTGTTTCCTCGGATTGGGAAGCTTTCAGTTTTGATCTGAACATTTCTTGATAGTAGCAATGGTTGATCAGTTTTGAGATGGGATTAATTAATTGTTCCATGTTGTTCGTGAGATGAGACAACAGCTAAGATCTGTAGCTTTCAGGGTCCAGTGGGAACGCAGATATCCTAGTGTGTTCTGATTTGCTATGCCATTGAGATGTTAGGAATCGATCGAGATTGATCAAGTAAATTGGTTGGATTGCCGCTAGTATTGAGGACTTGATGCGAAATGAAGGTGAACCAGTTTGTTCATTCCAGTTCGTGAGTCAAGTTGACTGGGGTTGTTGTCCATGGCTTGGATAACCAATGTTGCAAGTTCAATTGTTATCTCGAGTGACAAGACAGTTATGATCATTCGATATAGTCTACTAATGTTGTGGATGGTGTCAGTCCATCAAAGGATTCAACATGGTAGTATTTTTTCGAGATGATGATCTAAGATCTTTGTAAGACCAAGGATTGTGAACAACGATGTTGTCACAATTTTATCCAGTCGGCAAGGAGTTTTGTCATAGGGTTTCATAGTGATATTCTTTTGAGAATATTAGTCAGCATCGAGCGGAATAAGTATGGAAGATACGTAGTCTGATGCTAAAGAGATTCGTAACTTGTTGTCCGTGGCAAAATGACCAGTGAGAATCGATAGGATGTTATCGCGGGTGGCGAGAAACAGATCAGGATTGATTGTGATAAATTCGAGTATTCTGCAAGTGTGTAATATACCACTAAGAAATTTAGTATGAGTTTTTCAGATGCATAGAGTGGTGTACGGCGATGCCACCGCTTTGCGAGGAAGTGGGAGGATCTGACCATTTCTGTTCGCAAGGATTATCCTGTTTGGGAACTAATACTTTCTCTCAGCAAGGTATATTTGCTTAGATGTGTACTCTGAGAAAGAATCTCTAAGGAGTTGACGCTAAGATTTGACTTGGAGATGATTTGTTAACACTAGTGGTAACATCGGGGATGCGATGTCAGTTTTAGACCAGTAGGGATACATTGCGGTTGTATCTTGTCTTCTCGTCTAAAGCAAAATTATGATTAGCTGAAAAGATAGTTGATGTAAAGATGAGGTCTTGACAAGAATTATCATCGCTAAGATTCGCAGTCAGTGTTACTGTTTCAGTCCTAGTTAGTTTTCGGTAGTAGTTAGGATACTACAGTTATATCGTGATATTCGGGTTAGATATCCGAGGGATCTTGTTAATAGTCAGTTAGAAACTATTGAATCACAAACAATGATTTAGATTGCGCGAGTTGATCGAACAGTAAGTTCGGGGCAGACTCCATTGTGATCTGATAAGAGTTCAGATGATCATTGCGAGATCAGTAGGACGACTCAGGAGTTTGAGTTTTGTGCAGTGAGTGATGTTTTCTACTCGTGGATTAGATGATATCAAGTTTTGATATCAGTCCTAAGGCATGATGGTTGTACTAGAGAATGACGGATTCTACGACTTAGAAGTAGTATTCTTCTATCGATTTGTCGTGCATGGAAAGTTTGAGGAATTGCCTGACGATGGTATTGTACCATTGGCATTGGACAGTTAATTACTGATGGTTGTCGGTGGGATTTCGCAGTGTTAGCAAAATTGCACATCACAAAGTAATTGTCTGAATAAAGAATTCAGCATGAGCCTGAATTATGGACAATGTGTGTGGAGTGTAGAATCAGAATAGAGTTCAAAGCCAAATTTAGAAGTCGTGATGTGATTCAAGTGAGGGTTAATGTTACGTTCTCGGAATTTCCCTAGATTTCGAGGACGAAATCTTCTAGGGGGGGGGGGAGAATGTAGTAACTGATGTGATGGTATTTTCCTATGTTTGATTGAGTTAATTTGTGATGATTAGGTGTATTTTGATTGGCTAAATTCATGTTATAGTTTCTAATCATTGTATGTGATTTGATATAGGAAAAGAGAATAAATGGAGCTAAAGATGTAAGGAAAGAGCCGAGATAAGAGAAGAATTACAAAGAAGCAATAGTTAGAAAATCATTTTTAATTTTAGAGAAATCCAAATTCAATCTCCACAGTTCAGAATGATTCAAGATGTTTTGAAGCAGCTGTCCAAATTTCAGCTCAATCTGACGGTTAGATCTCCGGATATGAATTTTTCAAAATCGCTGCTCGCTGGAAAAAAAGTTGTCCACTCGATCCGTCCAATTCAACCGATTGAGCGGGAGCAGAAAGAAAAGCTTGACATAAAGCTGGCATAATTTGGGGCGCTCGATCCGCTCAATTCGTCAGATCGATCGAGACGATTTTTTCGGAAAAAATATGTTAAATTAGGAATTTTTATTCTGAAGGACTCTAGCTTTAATAAAAAGATATATCTCGAATTTTAGAGTCATTGGGAGGAGGATTAGACGGCTTGAAACGTGAAAAACACATTGAAGGCTAGGTTTCTTCTCTTTTTTCTTAGATTTAATTTTTATTTCATGAAATTTTCTAGAGAATTCATGAATATTTGTGGCTAAGTTATAATACTTGGTTGAGAAAGACGAACATTTGAGTTTTTTTATTTGTGTGATTCAGTTTTATATTGTTTAATTCCAAATTGCGTATCGAAAATTGTTTTGGATTGATTGCCATGCTTGTAAGTGAGATTTTAGGATTGATCACCTTAAGATTTTGCTATACAATCTATCGCTAAATTAAAACTCAAATCCGTAATTGTTTGAACCATCTGATTTTTGAAGCAACTATTATTAATATTTTCTGCTGTTGAATTTGTTAAATCGTAGGAACAACAATTAACTAGATTAAATACAATCGCTGTATTTGTGTTGTCTAGATTCATCAGTTTTACTCATTTGAATGCTTCCGTGGATTTAAATCTAATCGCTGGTATTTGGTTAATTTATGGGGTAAGGGTTAACTTAGAACGGTCTAGTTAACTAAAATTAAGGTGAAACAGGAATTAAATTTCCAATGATTAATATTCAATGTGAATTAATTATTTTTAGGGAATCGATGATCGAATGAATAATTTCAAGGGTGTAGTCGACCGATACCAAGTCTCGTTTGTTTATTGATCTTTCTTATTTTAATTTTTTCATAGTAGTTTATAAAATCCAAAAAAAACCCTTTTATTATTTTTAGTATTTTAAGAACACTATTTAAATTTCACTTTTCTCGTGGGAACGATCCTTACTCACACTACTGCATATTTTGTTATCTGATTTGAGTTGGGTAATTTGGGCATGACACGACTTAGCGCTACCAAATTTTGGCACCGTTGCCGGGGAAGGCGTTTTGTTTATTTGTGTTCTTGTTTTTATTTTTATTTTCTATTCTTTCCCCCAGTGCTTCTCGGGTTTGTTAATGCTTTCAGATGACTCTTCAGAAGAAGAATTTCCGTACGATCCGGAGATAGAAAGAACTTTGCATAGGCGAAGGAGAGAAGCTCGTAAGAGACTAGAAGAGGAAGAGCGCGTGGTTGAAGATCTGACAAGAGCAATGGCTGACAACGCTAATCTGAGTCTTAGACAATTGGGCACTCCTGATCCAAACCAACATCCCTTATGCATTACTTTTCCTACTCTAGAAAGTAATTCTAATTTTGAGCTTAAATCTGGATTGAATCATTTATTGCCTTATTTTCATGTTCTTGCAGGTGAGGACCCTAACAAGCACTTGATGGAATTCCGTGTGGTTTGCACAAGTATGAAACCCCATGGAGTGACAGAGGAGCAAATCCAACTGAGGGCATTTCCTTTCTATTTGAAGAGTGCTGCTAAGGATTGGATTAATTATTTACCCTATGAATCCATCACAACTTGGACTGAGATGAAAAAAATTTTCCTGGAGAAGTACTTCCCAGCTTCTAGAGCCGCTAACATCAGGAAAGAGATCTATGGGATCAAGCAATTTACAAGGGAATCACTTCATGAATACTGGGAGTGGTACAAAAAGCTTTGTGCTAGCTGTCTGCAACATCAGATAAGTGAAAACTTATTAATTCAATATACCTATGAAGGGTTGTTACCTCATGACAGGAGCTGCTAGATGCGGCCAGTGGAGGAGTTTTTGTGGATAAACCTCCAGTTCAAGCGAGGAACCTGATAGAGAATATGGCTGTCAATTCTCAGCAATTTGGCACCAACAGGAATGATCATGCACCAAGGAAAAATAGCGAGGTAAATGTCTCTTCGCTTGAGCAACAATTGATTGAATTGACGTCTCTTGTGCATCAAATGGTTGTAGGGAACGGAAAAAATGTGAAGGCTTGTGGAATTTGCACTGAGATGGGACATTCAACTGACATGTGTCCCACACTTCAAGAGGAATCGGTCGAACATGTTAATGCTACTGGTGGATTTCCTAGACCACCACAGCGGAACTATGATCCGTATTCCAATACATACAATCCTGGTTAGAAGGATCATCCAAACCTAAGATACGGAAACTCGCAGGCAAATCAACCTGGGCCTCAAGCACCACCGCAACATCAAGCTTATAGGCCATCGTACCCTCCACAGCCACAGCGTCCTCAAGTTCCAACGCCTGGTGAGTTTCTAAAAAACATTGTTAAGGATCTTGCTACTAATACTGTAACTTTTCAACAGGAAACTCTAGCAAGTATCCAACATTTGAACACTCAGGTGGGGCAGTTGGAAACATAAACAGGTTGGAGGCACAAAATTCTAGCAGCCTACCTTCACAAACTGTAGTGAATCCAAAGGAGAATGTGAGTGCAATCACCTTGAGGAGTGGAAAGGAGTTGAAGGTTAGTGAAGAAGTAGTGAAAGAACCAGTAAAGAATGAACATGAGGAGAAATCCGAGGTAGAGGAGGAAGAGATAGTTCAAAAATTAGCATTGAAAGAGTCTAGGAAGGATGAAGGAAATAAGGGGTTGTATGAAGTTTTTCGTAGATGTGAGGTAAATATTCCTTTGTTAGATACTATCACACAAGTACCTCGCAATGCTAAATTTTTAAAAGAGTTGTGTACTGTGAAGAGAAAACAAAAACTGAAGGAATGTCAGAGAGTTGAATTGGGAGTAAAGGTGAAACGACCCTAACCTCTACTAAATAATAATTAAATTAAATACAGGTTTTAAAAAATTTTCGGCATGACCTGTCTAATTAAATAACAACCCATCTGACACAGACAACAAATTTATAAAAAAAAGAAAACAGCCGACAATACTAAATAAACTAGACCGAGAAAAAGAAACGAAAACCCAAGAAAGATTTTCGTTAATCAAATATCCCAAAGGTTAAATAGTTTGATAATAAAAGACCATAAATCATAAATAAATCCTTCGCTTACATTATCCAATCAATTAAATAATAAACTTTAAAGTAATAAAGATTGAACAATTAATGTGGAAGACTAGCATAGGTCGGATTGAAGTGTCGTGCCCGTATTGCAGTCCGTTCGATAGTCATACCCCTCGATCTCAAGAAATAATCTAACCTGCACCAAGTAAAAGTAGTGAGCCTAGGGGCCCAACAAGAATATGAGGAAGATAACGATTACTACATAAATACAAGCACAGACAGATTAAAAATAACTTGTAATAAAATATACTTTTATGCCCCCAACTTAAATAAATGATTTCTTAAATAATGAAGTGAACATGAATGAAACATATGCATGGCTAAGTCGGACATAAATAACTGAATAAACTGATCTGAACATAGTCATAAATATTTTGAACTTAGATCCATGAATTGTGACTCTCTGAATTCGATCATGATCATGGCTGCAGTGCACTATGCCGCGACGAGGTTAGATATTTCCCAACCCATCTTGCCCATACTTGGTAAGGGAGGCCAAGATTTCTCTCAACCCCACACATACACGTAAATTTTGGTAAGGTAGGCCTAAACGTTTCTCAGCCCCACATATACACGTTAGGTGGTAAGGTAGGCCAGAACGTCTCTCAACCCCACACATACACATAAATAAATATAGTCACAATCATCTCACTTCGTTCATAAAAATACTTTCTTTCATACTTGAATTCGAGACTTATCATGCATTCGTAAATATGACGTAAATGTAAATATTAATCGATAATCATGCATATGACTCACACATGGATGACTGTGATGGTGATTTAGGAAACAAACCAAAGGATGGGAAAACTAAACCATAATATAGCGCTTAAGACAAATTGGAGCGGTTCGCCCGTCAAATATATAACTTGCTCGATTCTTAATCAAAAAGGATTCCGCTTGAAACCACGACTCCATGACACTTAGAACTAAGTCAAAAAATAATCCTCGGATTTTATTTCCTAAGCAATCATTTTATGAAAAGTCAAATTCCGGGCAGCAAGCCCTTTGGCTTCAAAATTTCTGCACCTAATCAATTAAAAATCTAGAACTCGACCAAGACTTAACCGAATTAATTCCCGCTTGAACCGACATATTCCCAACATCTAGAAAAAGTTCCAGACCCGAGCCCTTGTCAAAATTCTGATTTTAACCTTGCCTTAGATATAAATTTCCGGACAGCCCCCAACACTCTTAAAATTCTGCACATGTTTCACTTTCAAACTCAACCAAAACTTAGCAATAAATCTTCCAATCTTCCAAGTCACTAGTCTAGGTTCAAGACCAACATTTAAGCTCATCTTAACCCCTTAGAAACTCCCATAAACCAACTCAAACTCAGCTCAACAAGAAAACCAAACCAATCCCCAAAAATCTAGAAAATTCAAAGTTCCTCCAATCCAATTCACAATCTAACTTCAACCCATCCTAACACTACCATGTGAACTACATATCATCCATGGTAGTTCTAAATCACCATCCAAATCAACACAACAAACACCAAGTGTTCGAACCAAAACATGTATAAAAATCTGGAAATTTAATCGAACCATAAGCCAACTAAAATCTGAAAATTCGAACACATAGCATGACGGAAAAAATCTAGAAATTTCGAACTCATGCTTATGATACAACTCTGAAAATTTTGAAAATCATGCCAAGGAAAAATCTGGAAATGCTCAACCAACATGCTAGAGAAATAGATTGGAAATTTCGAACCAACAAGGCAAGGAAATAAATCTGAAATTTTGAACAAAGCCATGGAAGTAAATCTGAAATTTTCGAGCAAGCAAGCTAAGGAAACCTTCTGCAAATTTCGAACACCAAGCATGAATTAAAAGCTGGAAAATTCAAACATCAAGCTTGAAGAAATCTAGAAAGAATGCTCAACCATATGCTAGAAGATTTCTGGAATTTTGAACATCAAGCATGACCCTCAAGAGAACAACAATCGAATGCACAACACATTCTAAAAACCATAACAGCAAAGAACCGATCCCATCTTATGCAAGAGCTACAGAAGACTTTCGAAAAATAGGGCACTAAAATTCTTGAATAAAACATGAAATGCGAGCACATAATTTCAAACATGATGCATAATAATCCACTTGATGAAGGAAGAAACCCATTATCCTTGCCTTAGCTAAGAAATCAAAAGAACAAGTGCTCAGTTGAGCTGAAGCCGACACAATGAGTTGCAATGTGCTGTAGCGGAGCTGCAAAAAAAATGACCCAGCTCCATCAGTTCGCCGTGGAGGAGCTCCGCCGGAGTTGGAAAGCTGCTGGCGGCAGTTGGAGCTCGAAGGAGAAGAAATCCGATGCATTCTCAAGCATGAACAGGGAAGTCGTGAGGTGTGTGTGTGTGTGTGTTAGGCGTGGATGAGTGTGTGTGAGTGTTGGGAGGCTAGGGTTAAATCATTTAAGTTGGGGATAATGTTTGAGTGTGTAGGTATAGGTATAGAAGTGCTACACTTTATTAAAAGTGCTACTCACAAAATAGCAATTTAGGAATATGAATTAAAATGCACTAAAAAAAATACAAGCTTGAAAATCCTAATTTAAAATATTAAATTTGCTTTTACTAGTCCGAGAATAAAAATGCTAATTTTCACAAAAGTTAAAAATAATAAATTCTAATGCGCGAAAAAAATATAATATTTAGCCAAATTAACACAGAAAATTAAAATAATTAAAATCATAAATATTAAAGAACGATTCAGACATGAAAATCCAAGAATTAAACACTTAAAATATTCTGATGTCACGGCGGCGAGTAAAATATTTAAATAACAAGTAGAGCAATTAAAATAATTTAAACAAACTAGACTAAATTTTAAAAGAAATTTAAATAAACACGCAAACAGAAATAAAAACCTTTAAAATGATTTTGACAATTAAAAAAAATTTAAATAAATAAGGTAGACATTTAAAATAACTTAAAATAATTTAAAATAACTAACCGCTAAACTTAGGCTATTTAAAATAAATATGTTGGACACTCGAAAATATTTAAACAAATAAGCTAAACAATTAAAATCGTTTAAAAAAATAAACTAAACAATTAATTAAAATTATTTAAATATGCAAGCTTAAACCTTTAAAAATATTAAAACAATTAAATTGCATAATAAAAAATCATTTTGA
The DNA here is from genome assembly GCF_033568475.1 of Henckelia pumila. Taxonomy (NCBI): domain Eukaryota; kingdom Viridiplantae; phylum Streptophyta; class Magnoliopsida; order Lamiales; family Gesneriaceae; genus Henckelia; species Henckelia pumila. The sequence goes on from NC_133120.1 coordinate 144,843,215, forward strand.
CAAATAACCTTAAACAATTAAAAACATTAATTAAATAGTTAGTACAATAAAATCATTGAATAAATAATAAACATATTTTATTATCACATAATTCAAATAAAGAATTTAAATCAATTAACCCTAAAAATAAATATTTATTAAATTTAATGTATGTAATTTATTAAATTGGATTTTAGATGCTACAATTCCTTCCCCCCTTCAATGGAATTTCGTCCTCAAAATTCAAGACTTACTAACTAGGTTCGAATACCTTAGACCAGATCAACACTAAATTTTCTAACTTGCACCAACATGAGTTGGCCCAACTCAGCTTTCGCTGCGCAACTCTGATGCTTACTGCTATCTATATCATCAAGGAACTGACTATCTCTTATTGCAATATAAAATTTACAATTCTTGCATCTTTCCAAGTGATCTTATCATCTATGAAATTTTATCACTCCTCGAATTTACATTCGGCCTAAATTTACAAACTTAAAAAAAACGTCATCTTACTGCAATTAATAAGTTCTACAACCTACAAATTCTTAGATCTTTAGGTTATTGCACATTTTACGTCTTGCTAACCTTATATTCTACGTCGGAATTCCAGGCAATTGAGTCCATATAGCCAATAAATAATTTATGTCAACCGCAACGATAACTTAAAAACATTCTAACAACGAAACTATGCTTATTGTCTATTTAACAATTAACCTCAACACCTATCATATAGAATCGAGCTCTGAAACACAAGTTCCCAAAATACCTATCAACTAAACACTAAACTTTTCTAAGTAGGATAGCTAAGGGAACTATACAATTCTATCTCGTTAGGCCTCAAAATATGATATGAATCTGACTCATTTCTATAAGTAGATCTAATTTAATCTTTGATAAGAAAATATACCCATAACATGTTGTTCGGTTCCAATATATTATACGATAACATATAGTATCCAAATAGGTGACTAGATAGATCCCAAATATCCGTTCACCAATTTATACATTTATCTTTAGCGTCTTTGAGTCTACCGCAAGTTCAACTCTTAATTAAAATTTCCCAATAAATTTATCCACATCTTCTAATACAGACGCAAACGACAAAAAAAATCCATAATTACACTTCAAGTCAAAATATACTACGTGCTTTTATCCACTTATTGGATCAGATGGTCTCTAAGTACCAAACAATTCCTACATATCGCGCTTGAAGACATATATCAAATCACTAGTTCAACTCGACAGCAAGTCTGAAAATCCAAAAATTCCCAAATTATTATATGTACAACCTGAATTTATATTTCAAGATCTTAATATACAATTAGACACCTCGAAGAGTTTGTAACCTGGTCGAAAAGGCTTTCTAATTAATCCTCCAGTATCTTAGTATTTTTCCGAGATATAAATCTTCAGCTTATCCAGAAAACTTCCTAATTATTTTATTCATCATTCTACGCCCATAACTTGTGCATTAGTCTTACCGGTCGACAATCACAAAATCTTAGAATACAAATGTAAAGTACTCAAAAATATTCTAGGGACAACTCTATTTTCCTATCTCGCGACTGACCACCTATTCATCTTACCAAAGTCGCATGTTTACTCTTAAAGGTCTTGCTTAAAATTGAAACAACTCATTCAACTAATTCACTAACTAGCAATCTTCTCGCTAGAACTAGTAGTCGTCATTCCTCGGAACACAACGATAACTTAGGATTTTGTCTAGCAATAACACTAATTTCAAACGGCCTAAACACTTATTATGCGGCTACGAGCCAATTCTTTACACAAGAATTTGGAATAATAATTGAAATTATGATCCACCAAAATTCTCATCACAATGGGTCATGAAAGGAATCAATACAAGTAATGCTTCTTAATACGAAATGAAACAGTGCAAGCCTTACAAACAAATGAGCTGAAAAATGAAAATCTAGATAAGTGACAACAACTCACTCATAATTCAATTCTAGGGGTGAATGAATAATAATTAAGGCTCCATGAATAATGAATATGAGCCAACAACATACAAATCTTGTGATCATTCATCAATAGGTAATGAAATCATGCTCAACAATCAAAGCACAATTAAGACAGTCAGTGTGACTTCAGTCGAGAGAAGTTCGAACAAGTTAATACTCAGGGGAAACAACAGTCCTAAGACGTATCCGAATGTCAACCACAACATAAGTAGATCACAAAAAGAAAGTCAAGGTGAATCTTACTCACATGAACATGGGGTGGTTCTAGAACCGAAGAAAAATTTCAAGAAGTGTGAAATATAAGAAGGATTTTATTAAGAAGATCAACCAATGCCAAAGTAGTTGAATACAACGTTGACTGACATCATACAAATTCATAAATGAACAAAGGATGTGCAAAGAAATTTCAGATACTCAAAAGTATATGTTGCAATGGTTACAAGCACAATTTAAGAATAAGGAAATAATGATCGAAGTAATAGTTCACCAAAATTGAAAGGCTCATAGTAACCGATTTTCTATTATCCAAAAATTATATTTGCCCAAATAAACAAAGAAAACTCAACTATCCATAATAATATAAAACCAAGTTCGTAACTCATTTCTTCACACGAGTTCGATTCATAAACATAACTGACTAAACGCACGCCTAGAATTTTCTGAGCAACCAAAACACTTAGTTGTATCCGACTAAAATCCTGTATAAGAAAACAACTTACAGTAATAGCACACAATTAATATTTCCTAATACGCAAGTTTAATATTTTCCAGCAAATTCCTACAAACTCAACAAAATTACTAATACTATCTAATAACTCAAACAACATCCGCGTACTACCCAAAACTAGAAGGAATATTGATACACCAACCCCATTTAACTTGAAATCGCATGCTATAAGAATAGACAGTCAAATAGTACACTTTAAACTACTAAAAGAAATTTTAAACCAAAAACAAACACTGAGCTACACACTTAAACAAATTAAACATCTAGTTTTGAAAATTATTTAAAGATAAAGTGACAACAAATCATTTAAAGTAATAAATCAATTACGACTACCATATAAAATTCATTAAAACTTACAGACTTTGAGGCAAGACTTCTGTTGTGAAAAATACTCGCAAGCGTACGAGTGTCAAGTTATAATATAGTGATTTAAATCAGATATCGATCCCACAGAGAGTAAAATAAAAATATTTAGTGCTTGTAATTAAAATAGTCTAAACTTTATCTAGAAAATCAATAACTCACAATTTTGCAGAAAAATAAAATAGCAAGATATTTTTTATAAGCACGCACACAACTTTCAGATAATATCAATCGGAGAAAAATGGTCTAGAGGTATAGATTTCACCTGGTTTCAACAAAAATCAAGCCTAATTAATTAATCTTCATGAATTTCAGTCAATTAATAGCCAAGAACACTTAAGTTTATTATTTTCCTCTCCCGAGCAACAAATAATTTTTATCAACTACAATTAAATTCCAATATCCCTATTAAGAATTTATCGCAGTGATCTATCACAAAACAATGTTTTTTTTAAAAGCTCTGTTAAAATTATACACTCTTCCAAGCTGTATAAATAATTAACAGTGTATTTTCTAATGTCCTATTCAAAATCCCCTCTCCCGAGCAATGATTTCAAATAAATATAACAAATCAATTATTGATCAGATAATTGAAAAGACAATCAATTCTAGAAAAAAACAATTAATCTAGAAGAAATTCAATTCAATAAAATCAAAATTCATTAAGTGTCTACACCAGGTTCCATCCGACCTCTAGACTCTAAAAAATTAGTTCATAACTGAATTTTGAATAAAACAATAATTCATAAATCCAAACATATTCAGAATAAAATAAATAAAGATAAGAAATAAATTCGTCGTCTACGCCGTGTCCGGTCTATCGAACTCCGTCTTCATTCTTCAAGTAAAGCCCAGAAATTCTCATCAGAAATCTTCACGATCAAATATTTATCTGATATGTATGATATGTGTGTGTGGCGGCTCTCCCCTCATTCTATCTGACAAAGAATCCTTTTTATATCGCTCAGCAAAAGCCCAGTCAAAAAGCCCTTAGAATTAATTGCCCGAAATAATAAAACTTTTCAAACAGCAATAGGGCGGGCACTCAATAGACGGCGTGGACGCGCCTCAATCTCGCTTTCTCAATCTTCAAGGCACAATGCGATTGCGCTTAATTGAGCGCTAACAACAAGCGCTGATAGTCAAGGCCCACTAAGAAAAGCCCATCTCCTCTCTTGTCTGATCGTTCCTTTTCTTTCTTCTTTTTCTCTTCTAAATTCTCATTTTTTTTTCACTTTTCCAAATAAAATCAATAATTCTCTGCGAGCACAAAAACAACACAACACAACATAAATCTGCTCGAAACAAAAAATTAACAATTAAAATCATATATAAATTAAGTGTATAAAATACACTTATCAACTTCTCGAGTTTCTTGCAACCGTCACCAGGCACAACCCAAACCAGAACCATGCTCTGATACCAACTGAAACGACCCTAACCTCTACTAAATAATAATTAAATAAAATACGGGTTTTCAAAAATTTTAGGCATGACCTGTATAATTAAATATCAACCCACCTGACATAGACAACAAATTTATAAAGAAAAGAAAACAACCGACAATACTAAATAAACTAGACCGAGAAAAAGAAACAAGAACCCAAGAAAGATTTTTGTTAAACAAATATCCCAAAAGTTAAATAGTTTGATAATACAAGACCATAAACCATAAATAAATCCTTCGCTTGCATTATCCAATCAATAAAATAATAAACTTTAAAGTAATAAAGATTGAACAATTAATTCGGAAGACTGGCATAGGTCGGAGTGAAGTGTCGTGCCCGTATTGCAGTCCGCTCGATAGTCATGCCCCTCGATCTCAAGAAATAATCTAACCTGCACCAAGTAAAAGTAGTGAGCCTAGGGGCCCAACAATAATATGAGAAAGATAACGAGTACTACATAAATATAATCACAGACACATTAAAAATAACTTGTAATAAAATATACTTTTGTGCCTTTAACTTAAATAAATGATTTCTTAAATAATGAAGTGAACATGAATGAAACATATGCATGGCTAAGTCGAACATAAATAACTGAATAAACTGATCTGAACATAGACATAAATATTTTGAACTTAGATCCATGAATTGTGACTCTGTGAATTTGATCATGATCATGGCTGCAGTGCACTATGCCGCAAGGAGGTCAGATATTTCCCAATCCATCTTGCCCATACTTGGTAAGGGAGGCCAAGATTTCTCTCAACCCCACACATACACTTAAATTTTGGTAAGGTATGCCAAAACATCTTTCAGCCCTACACATACACGTCAGGTGGTAAGGTAGGCCAGAACGTCTCCCAACCCCACACATACACGTAAATAAATATAGTCACAATCATCTCACTTCGTTCATAAAAATACTTTCTTTCATACTTGAATTCGAGACTTAGCATGCATTCGTAAATATGACGTAAGTGTAAATATTAATCGATAATCATGCATATGACTCACACATGGATGATCGTGATGGTGATTTAGGAAACAAACCAAAGGATGAGAAAACTAAACCATAATATAGCGCTTAAGACAAATTGGAGCGGTTCGCCCGTCAAATATATAACTTGCTCTTAATCAAAAAGGATTCCGCTTGAAACCACGACTCCATGACACTTAGAACTAAGTCAAAAAATCATCCTCGGGTTTTATTTCCTAAGCAATCATTTTATGAAAAGTTAAATTCCGGGCAGCAAGCCCTTTGGCTTCAAAAATTCTGCACCTAATCAATTAAAAATCTAGAACTCGACCAAGACTTAACCGAATTAATTTCCGCTTGAACCGACATATTTCCAACATCTAGGAAAAGTTCCAGACCCGAGCCCTTATCAAAATTCTGAATTTAACCTTGCATTAGATATACATTTCTGGACAGCCCCCAACACTCTTAAAATTCTGCACATGTTTCACTTTCAAACTCAACCAAAAATTAGCAATAAATCTTCCAATCTTCCAAGTCACTAGTCTAGGTTCAAGACCAACATTTAAGCTCATCTTAACCCCTTAGAAACTCCCATAAACCAACTCAAACTCAGCTCAACAAGGCAACCAAACCAATCCCCAAAAATCTAGAAAATTCGAAGTTCCTCCAAACCAATTCACAATCTAACTTCAACTCATCCTAACACTACCATGTGAACTACATATCATCCATGGTAGTTCTAAATCACCATCCAAATCAACACAACAAACACCAAGTGTTCGAACCAAAACATGTATAAAAATCTGGAAATTTAATCGAACCATAAGCCAACTAAAATCTGAAAATTCGAACACATAGCATGACGGCAAAAATCTGGAAATTTCGAACTCATGCTTATGATACAACTCTGAAAATTTTGAACATCATGCCAAGGAAAAATCTGGAAATTCTCAACCAACATGCTAGAGAAATAGATTGGAAATTTCGAACCAACAAGGCAAGGAAATAAATCTGAAATTTTGAACAAAGCCATGGAAGTAAATCTGAAATTTTCGAGCAAGCAAGCTAAGGAAACCTTCTGCAAATTTCGAACACCAAGCATGAAGTAAAAGCTGGAAAATTCAAACATCAAGCTTGAAGAAATCTGGAAAGAATGATCAACCATATGCTAGAAGATTTCTGGAATTTCGAATATCAAGCATGACCCTCAAGAGAACAACAATTGAATGCACAACACATTCTACAAACCATAACAGCAAAGAACCGATCCCATCTTATGCAAGAGCTACAGAAGACATTCGAAAAACATGGCACTAAAATTCTTGAATAAAACATGAAATGCGAGCACATAATTTCAAACATGATGCATAATAATCCACTTGATGAAGGAAGAAACCCATTATCCTTGCCTTAGCTAAGAAATCAAAAGAACAAGTGCTCGGTTAAGCTGAAGCCGAAAAAATGAGCTGCAATGTGCTGTAGCGGAGCTGCAAAAAAGATGACCCAGCTCCATCAGTTCGCCATGGAGGAGCTCCGCTGGAGATGGAAAGCTGCTGGCGGCAGTTGGAGCTCGAAGGAGAAGAAATCCGATGCATTCTCAAGCATGAACAGGGAAGTCGTGAGGTCCGTGTGGGGAAAATGAGGGATATGGACCCCGTCTTGTTTTTATTTGAGCAAATAGACCTCAGAATGAAAAAAACAATTTTACCCTTAAGTAAAAATCTTAAGTTGAATAAAAAAAAATCCAAAATGAGATACAAACCATTTTAACCCTCGTCGACTCGGTAAATGATTTCTCGACTGATGTAATTAATTGCTTTATTGCAATTTCAATTTTCCCTCTGTCCTCTTTTCAATTTTTAACGGAACCGTCGGAACGTAACCCTATCGAACCGCCGTTGAAGCCCTCCTTCGTCATACTCGTAGCTCCTTTACTCCACGTAACCTCTTTCGTTCTCGACAAGCAGCATTGCAGCAATGGCAGAGGAAAACGTTACTGTAAGTCATCGAGAAACCTAGGTTTTTCTATTTTCATATGTTTGTCCCTTCCTAGGGAAACAGTAGTACAGTCATAGTATATTTCGACCATTTCCGAATGTTTTGTTTCATATCTCGACTTATGTTGTAATGAATCTCGACTGTATTACGTAGCACGATGATATGAATCTCTACTGCATTACGTTGGACGAATCTTTACTATGTTCCGACCGATTTGCTTCATATATCGACTGATGATGTTATGAATCTCGACTGTATTACTTAGCAGGAATTATCGACCATGTCCCGACCGATTTCTTTCTTAACTCGACTGTATCATATTTTAATCTCGACTGATTCATTTAACTTATTATTTTGATATTGACTTTTTTTGAACATTTATTTCTTCTGATTTCAGTCGTAATTAGGTATTCATTGATTTAATACATTTTCAGGTTGTTCTTAAAAGGAAAGGGTTCAAAGTTGATCGTTTTTCTTGCAAACTGACTACAATGGGACGGTACGTAGATGTTTCTGAAAAGATTATGAAGTATCTTAATCTGGCCGAGATGGAAGTCATGATGAGCAGAACACAATTTGGTCACCTGATATGTAGTGCAAATCGTTATAAATTGTCTGGGAGTTTGTTATGGTATTTGATAAGTAGGCAGACATTAGACTCACTGAAAAATGAATTCTGGATGGTGATTCGAAAGAGGCCTATAAGATTTTCAAAACTAGAGTTTTGTTTGATCTCAGGACTTAACTGCTCCAAAGATATTCCTGAGATTCCAATGAATTTAGATTTTAAATCTAGACATTTTGGGGATATGGATGTGGTCTTTGTGCGGAACTTGGAGGATAGGCTTGGTGTGTTGAGCAGCGAGGGCGGTGATGAGGTCAATCTTGAGAAGTTAAAACTAGCGTGCCTTCTTTTTGTCGCTGGTGTTCTGTTGACCAAGAGAACTTGGCAATCTGTGACCGTGGGCACCGAGTGGCTTAGGTTAGTGGAAGACTTTGATATTGTTTTTAATAGATATCCTTGGGGGTCTTGCGCATATGATGTAGTCCTTGCTAGCTTGCGGTCGATGAATTTAAGTGACAAATTGAAAGAAAGGAATGAAAAAAAAACAGAATTCGCTCACATACACCATTGCAGGTTTCATCAATCCATTACAAGTAAGAAGTCATCTTGATTTGTCATTTTTTGTAATAATATCATTTGAATCATATTTATATATTAAATAGAAATGTTATATAATTGCAGATCCTGTCCTACGAATGCATACCTGGCATTGTGGACAGTTTTGCAACTCATTTAGATGAGGCTGGTCTACCACTTCCGCGTATGTGTCGTTGGAGCACGAAGGACTGGAGCAGCAAGAATGCTCCTAAGAAGGAAGAAATTAATTCATGCTTCAAATCCTTTGACAATGTAAGTAAAGTAATTGTTTTGTCTCTTAGATATATTGTATTCATTCATAAATCCATTACTCGCATTAAATTATGAGTATTACTTGTAGGCTGTCATTGTCGGGATCCTTGCTCCCACTGATGAGGAGCGTATGTCAGCACACTTCAGCACTGGAATATTTTAAGACCCTTCTCCAGATCATGTGATTGATCAAATCGTTGATTTTATGGCCTAGGGGAAGAA